>NW_006922629.1:206154-207678 GCF_000298275.1 Orycteropus afer afer
GCCTTGAGCCAAGATCCATCTGACAACAGCTATGATATCCCTTGTTCCACGTCCTCTTCTGAATCCGGCTTGAACCTCTGGAAGTTCTCTATCAATAGTGTAAATCTTAGATTCCATTTTAAAAAGAGATAAAATGGGAAATTTAATTTACTTATTATTAGTTAAATTTCCCATTTTATCTCTTTTTAAAAATGGAATCTGAGATAACAACATCATCATTAGTTAGGCCAACAATCAATGACTGCATTTGGCTAAAATCTAATTTCTACCAGCAAATGAGGAAGAAGCTGCCACTGACAAAATGAGAAAGGAAATTGAAACAGTTCTTGTTATATTTGGGTCAAAATATAGTTTTACCTCAATTTTCTAGGTTATTAGTGTAAAATTTTTGCTTGGATTGTAATAGCTCAGTAACTACGTGATTTCTCTGTTTCCCATTGTGGAGGATAATTACACGCTGGTATTTTATTTTATTTTTGCAGAAAATAAAAATGTAACCTGAATCCATTTTAGCATTAATAATAAACTGTTGTTGTTTTCAGCTGTTGAGTAGGGACCCAACTCAGGGCAAGCTCATGCACATCAGGATGGGACTGTTGTGATCCATAGGGTTTTCATTGGCTGCTTTTTGGGAGTCAATCCCAGGCCTGTCTAGTCTATTGCTGTTGTTGTTAGGTGCCATCGAGTTGTTTCCGACTCATAGTGACCCCATGCACAGCAGAATGAAACACTGCCCAATCCCACGCCAGCTCCATGATCCCTGTTATACTTGAGCCCATCATCGCAGTCACCATGTCAATCCCTCTCGTTCAAGGCCCTCCCCTCTTTCATCGACCCTCCACCCTACCAAGCATGACATCCTTCTCCAGGGAATAGTCCCTTCTGACAACATGACCAAGTAGGTGAGACAAAGTCTGGCCATCCTCGCTTCCAAGAGCATCTCTGCTGCACTTCTTCCAGGATAGATCTGTTAGTTCCTTTGGCAGACAATGGTACCTTCAGCATTCTTTGCCAGCACCACAACTCAAAAGCATCAACTCTTCTTCGCTCTTTCTTATTCATTGTCCAGCTCTCACATGCATACGAGGCCATTGGAAATATCTCGGCTTGTGTAAGGCGCACCTTAATCCTCAAGGAGACATTCTTGCTCCTCAGCACTTGAAAGAGTTCCTTTACAGCTCACCTACCCAGTGCTACATGTTGTCTAATATCCTGATTGCTGCTTCCATTGGCCTCAACTGTAGAACCAAGCAACATGAATTCTTTGACAACCTCAATCTTTTCTCCATTTATTGGGTTGCTGCTTACTGGTCCAACTGAGAGGATTTTTGTTTTCTTTATTTTGAGATGTAATCCATACTGCAGACTGTGTTCCTCAATCTTCATCAGTAAGTGCCTCAAGTCATCCTCACTTTCAACAAGCAAAGTTGTATCATCAGCATATCTCAGGTTGTTAATGATTCTTCCTCCAATCCTGATGCCATGTTTTTCTTCATCTAGTCCAGGTTCTCAGATTATTTGCTC
>NW_006922629.1:208272-225800 GCF_000298275.1 Orycteropus afer afer
GATCTCTAAATTCAGGAGGAATATATTCAAGATCATATTTTGGCTCTATTGGATTTGTTTTAATGGTCTTTAACTTCAAGTTGAACTTGCATATGAGCAGTTGATTGTCTATTCCACAATCAGCTCCTGGCCTACTTTTGGCTGAAGATATTGAGTTTTCCACCGCCTCTTGCCACAGATGTAGTCAATCTGATTCCTGTGTGTTCCATCTGGTGAAGTCCATGCATACAGCTGCCGTTTGTGTTGTTGAGAAAAGGTGTTTGCAATGAACAAGTCATTGGTCTTGCAAAATTCTACCATGCAAGTGCCAGCATTATTTCTGTCACTAAGGCCAAATTTTCCAACTACCAGTGATTCTTCTTTGTTTCTAACGTTTGCATTCTAGTCACCAGTGATAATTAACACATCCTGATTGCATGTTGAGTCAATTTCAGACTGCAGAAGTTGATAAAAATCTTCAATTTCCTCATCTTTGGCTTTGCTGGTTGGTGCATAAATTTGAATAATAGTCGTATTAATGGGTCTTTCTTGTAGGTATATGGATATCATCCTATCACTGATAGCATTGTACTTCAGGACAGATCTTGAAACATCCTTTGTGATAACGAGTGCCACGCCATTCTTCTTCAAACTGTCATTCTCAGCATAGTAGATCATATGGTTGTCTGATTCCAAATGGACAAAACCAGTCCATTTCAGCTCACTAATGCTGAGGATATCAATCTTTATGCATTCCATTTCATTTTTGACAACTTCCAATGTCCTAGATTCATACTTTGTACATTCCATGTTCTGATGATTAATGGATGTTTGCTGCTGGTTCTCCTCAATTTGAGTGGTGCCACATCAGCAAATGCAGATCTCGAAAGCTTTACCTTATCCATATGAGTAAGGATGGATTTACTCTGATGATGTAGCTCTTTCCCAGTCCTATTTTGAGAGCCTTCTAACCTAACCGGACTATTCACAAAATTGCACTGTAATGTATCAGTGTTTCTTTGCTATTCATGAGGTTTTACCTGGTCAATTCTTTGAGAAGTGAACGGCCTCTTCCTTCTTCCTAGTCTGTCTCAGTCTGTAAACTGGGCTGCTACCTGTACACCATGTGCATCCTGCTGGGTTTGAAACACCAGTGGCTCAGCCTCAAAACTCACATCAACATGTCACCACTGTAGAAACCAACACACAAGTTTGTCTCCCTGTTGGAAACCTCTCCTACCACCTTTACCTGGGTCCCTGCTACTGACTCCTCCTCTGTTCCGGTTCCTGAGCCTTTTAATCCCCTTTCTCCACTCTCCCATCCTGTTGCTTTGGGCATGGCTGGGTTCCCTCTCCTCACCTGGATCCCTGCGGCTGACTGCTCCTCTGTCCTGGTGCCTGGGCCTTTTAATCCCCTTTCTCCCACTCTCCTGCCCTGCTGCTTTGGGCATGCCTGGGTTCCCTCTCCTCACCTGGATCCCTGCAGCTGACTGCTTCTCTTGTAGCAGTTGTTCATTCATTCATTCAATCAACAAGATTTTATTGAGCACTGTTGCAGACACAGAAGAAAGCAGTATTCTGAAGAAAAATAGACCAAAAAAGGAGAAAGAAATCGGAGGCTCCTATTTTAGAAGAAATGGTGAGGGAAAGCCTCTCTTATAGGTAACAAGGGAGCAGAGAAACCTATTGGGGATAAAAGGCTGAGCCATGTGTGTGTGTGGAGGAAAAAGTATTCTAAGGAGAAAAAAGTGCAAAGATGGAAACATACTTGTTGTTTTTGGAGTAAGTAGATGATCAAGTCAGAGTGGAAGCTGGAAGCCAGCCAGGTCTTTTTGCAAGGCCTTGGTGAGGACCACTGGAGGGGTTTGAGCAAGAGAGGGAAATTATTTAAATCCAATTTTAAAATGGACAGAAAACATGAATAGACACTTCACCAAGGAGGATATTCAGGCAGCCAAAAACATATGAAGAAATGCTCACAATCATTAGCCATTAGAGACATGAAAATCAAAATAGCAATGAGATACCATCTTGCCACAGCACTAGTAGCAAAGTTCAACAAGACAGAAAATAAAAAATGCTGGCAATGATGGGGAGAGATTGGGACTCATACACTGCTGGTGGGACTTTAAAATGGTACAACTACTGTGGAAAGTAGTATGGTGAGTCCTTCAAAAGTTGGAATTAGAAATACCATTTGATCCAGCCATTCCATTACTAAGTATATATCCTAAAGAAGTGAAAGCCATGACAAGAACAGACATATGTACACCCATGTTCATTGCAGCACTATTTACTATAGCCAAAAGATGGAAACAACCTACGTGTCTATCAACTGAGAAATGGATAACCAAACTATGGTGCATACACACAATGGAATACTATGCAGCCCTAAAGAATAATGTAGAATCTTCAAAGCACCACATAACATGTATGAACTTGGAGGACATTGTGCTGAGTGAAATAATTCAGTCACAGAAGACAAATATTGTATTAGTCCATTATTGTAAAAGTCAAGGAACGGTTTGTATATGGAAGGATATTTTCTTTGTTGGTTACCAGAGGTGGGAGGGGAGGGGAGGGAACACTGTTAGATAGGTAGAGATAAGTATTGATTTGGGTGACCAGAGGGGCAATGTACCAAATGTGAGTGATCAACATTGTGGCATTGAGGAAGAGGAAGACACAGAGAGGTACATCGGTGGTACAGACCACAAAGATGAACCCTTTTGCATATATAGTACTGCATTGTCAGTGAAGGCAAACATGGGTATATGGGTGGATAGATGGGTGGACAGGCTGAACTAGTAAGTATGTCTATGTAGTGGGGAGTGTACCCAAGATTATGTATAGGTTTGGCAAACAATGGTTCTACAAATGTATTTGTATGTTCTGTAAGAATTCCCAGGTGTATAATAGAGCTGACAAGGGGCAAGTTTGTAGTCACTTCTTGGGCACAACCAGTTATGCAGAAGAACCTTGTAATTGAAGCTGTGGGCTTGGGATCATAGTCACAGCAGATATCAAGTTCAATTGGAGTAACATACTACACAAAACATTGTTCCACCTCATACTTTGGCGAGTAGCAACTGGGATCTTAAAAGCTTGCAAGCAGCCATCTAGATGCAATAATGATTCTCTCCTCATCCAGAGCAAAGAAGAATGAAGAAAACCAAAGATTCATGGAAACAATTACTCCTAGTGACTGGTACACCATGCGATTCATAAAAACAATTAGTTCTAGTGTCTGGTACACCATGCTATCCACAGCCTATATGACTATGAGACCAGAAGAACTAGATGGTGCTGGGCTACCAATATGAACCACTTGGAAGGGGATCTATGTAGGAGATCCTGGATAGAGTGGGAGAGCAATGTGGAACAAAACTCAAAATCATTTGCAAAAAAAAGGGGGAAGGGGACCAGGTTTGCTGGTCTGTTAGAGCCTGTGGAACCACTGAGACTATGGCCCCTAGCTGCCCTTCAGGTCTGGAATTGAACCCACATCTGTGGCTTCTAGCCAAGCAAAAGACAGGCATATGAGTTGAACATTTACCTGAGGTAAATACCCTCCTTGGAGAGAACAATCATAGGAGAAAGAAGTGCTGCTTATGCACAGGGAGACAGCTTAGGGGGCAGGAGTGCACGGAGGGATGGACACAGGGAAGAGGTAACTATTGGGAGGAAGTGGGAGGGGAGCTGTTGTATCATGTTAAATTGTAGTCAATATCATGAGACAAAATGTATGTGAACTGCTGTATGTAAAGTGAATTTGCTCTGTAAACTTTCACCCAAATGAAAATTTGAAACAAAAAGCAATGAGGACAACATTATAGAGGTAATGATGGTGACAAAGGATAAGATTGGGGATATTTTTTGAATGTAGAAATGACAGGATTAACACATGCATTGGATGTGCACTGTTAGAAAAGGAAACTCAATTAGAACTGAGGAGGTCACCTATCAGGTTTGTGCTCCTTGGGCAGCCAACATCTAAACCCAGGAAGTGGGTTCCCCCAACCACTTCCACCTTTATACTTTCCAGAGAGGAGTACAGCATCTGAGGAGGACTGGAAACACCCTGAAGAAGCAGATGTTTACCTATTTTGTTTCTGATTATAAAGGATCATTTTAGAAAGGATTACAAATGTACACGTTCATGTTAGAAAATTTGGCAAATAGAGAAAAAAATAGAGAAGGAAAATACAAGCAATTATTGTCTCACTGCTGAGCAAGTATAAGCCACTATTGATGTTTGATGCAGGTTCTTCAGGATTTTGCAAATATGCACTAGTGTCTATGACCATATTTTAAAAATATATCATATCAAAGTCATACTAGACACTTTGTAACATCTTATTTTTTTTTTTGCATCTTTATCTTGTCATTGATCCATTGCTGTTTGCCTCATCTTATTTGTCTCCCACTTAAAAATCTAAACATTTTAGAAATAAATGTGAACTTAAATAAATTTGAATTTAAAATAAATATGAAATTATTCCAATTTATTGTTTCTAAAATTGAAATATATTGCTATTTCTTAGGCTGATTCTCTAGAGAAGCAAGACCAGTGCACCTTAAGTATATATATATTATATATATTTATTTTTATTATATATATTTATATTTATATACATAGAGAGAGAGATCATCTCAAGGAAATGGCTCATGCAGTTGTAGAGGCTGGCAAGTCCCAAGTCCATGTGTCAGACATCAAGCAGGAGGCTTCTCCTGACTCCTGGAGCTTCAGGGGCTGATGAACCCAAGATCAGCAGGCCATTTGTTCAAGTCCAGATGATGACAAGCCAGATGCAGGATTCCAAGCAAAAAGCCAGAGCCCTATCCCAGAGCTTTTCCATATATATTGGAAGCAGGCCACAGCTTGAAGGTAACTTCCTCTCAACTGATTGACTACTCATAGCAGATGCCCCCATGGAGGTGATTACATTATATCAGATCTCATCATGGGGATGACTATATAACAACTGCTAAACAGGTTAGAGTCATTGCACAGACAACCTGGCACATGACCTTAACTATAACAATATTGTTCCTCATTGTAGCCTTGAAATGTTGTTGTTGTTATGTACCGTCGAGTTGGACCCGACTCATAGTGACCCCTCCTTGGGTTTCCGAGGCAGTATCACTACAGAAGTAGATTGCCCCATCTTCCTTCCGAGCAGTGGCTGGTGGGTTTGAACCACCAGCCTTCTGGTTAGCAAACAAGTGCCTTAGGCATTACGCCACCAGAGCTCCTAGCCTTGAAATAGGGAGCATTCAATGATTAGTTGGGAGGATTGGGCCAGAGTTCTCTGAATGACAGAATCCCACAGTCTGTGACTTCTAATATGTGATTTTCAGACTTGAGTACCTTTTCTAAGACATACCCAAATTTAGCCTCTCCTATTCTCCCTAAATCACAAATTCATAGAAAAAAACACTTACCTTTAAAATGAGAAATTATGGAAGGATTTAAAATAAAATAAAATAAAAACAACTATATTCTGACACACTGTGAAAACCAGCTTTTCCAGCCTACCAGCACTTGTAAGTTATGTCACTTGTGTTCCTTATTTCCTCTCTCTACTGTGCAGTAAGGCATTTTCTAATAATTAAAGCTAAATATGAGCCCAATGTTCTGCTCTGGCATGGGATCTTTTACATGATGAGGTCACAGGCAGAGCTAGAAACAAAAATACAAAGTTACATTCTAGAACCTCAACCATGGAAACCTAGTGAGTAACTTCCTGATAAATAACTATTTCTTTATGAGTACTCCTTATTTTCACATAACCCAAAAAACAAACCCATTGCTGTCAAGTCTAATTGCACTCATAGCAACCCTATATAGGACAGAATAGAACTGCACCATAGGGTTTTCAGCTCTGGTGGCATAGTGCCTCAGGAGCTCTGGTAGCGTAGGACCTAAGGCACTTGACTGCTAACCAGAAGGCTGGTGGTTCAAACCCACCAGCTGCTCCTTGGAAGGAAAGTTGTGCAATCTACTTCTGTAGTGATACTGCCTCAGAAACCCAAGGAGGGGTTGCCATGAGTCAGATCTGACTTGACAGCAGTGGGTATAGGGTTTTCAAAACTGTTAATCTTCATGGAAGAAGATTGCCGCATCTACCTCTCACAGTTGAAACCGCCGACCTTTTGGATAGCAGCCCATATTTTCACATTAAAGAACTTTTACTCTCAGTGTGGAATCTGCAAAACACTGCTTAACATGGATGAACTTGGAGGACATTGTGCTGAGTGAAAGAAATCAATCACAGATGGACAAATATAGTATTAATTCACTATTGTAAAAAGTCAAGGATATATGGAGAGAAATTGTTTCTGTTGGTTACCAGGGTGGGGAGGGGAAGGGAGGGAATACTGCTAAAAAAAAAATGCATTGACCCATGTCATTTTTAGTTTTGTGTATTTCACTGTACATAAATTATATTTCAATAAAATGCATTTTTTTCAAAAAAATAACTTTTATTCTCTCTTCTTGATAAAGAAAATTGATGCTTGCAGAGCCAATGATGTTTTCTATAAACTTGATAGAAGTGGGCTCCCACATTTCGAAGAGATTTGAGAGGTTTGATTGTGTGCTTAGAGGAACGTAAATTTATCAAAATACAAAAGCCAAAAGTTCAGAGTTTTGGTAGGAATATTAGATGAGTTGTATTCCATATCACATCCATAAAGGGTTTCCTAGGTTCCTGGAATCTACCAAGGCCATAAAAAAGACATTTGGGTTGGTCAGTTTTATTTTCTACACATAACAATGGATGGTTTTCATGGCAAGGCAACTATCTTTCTATTTAGCTCAATGACACAGATTGAAATAAGATATGCCTGGGTGGCAACACTGGTTCTGCTGCTTATTATTAGCTAGATGGTGGCGGAGTGCCTAAGGCATTTGACTGCTAACCAGAAGGCTGGCAGTTCAAACCCACCAGCCACTCCAGGGAAGGAGTGATACTGCCTCAGAAACCCAATGAGGGGTCGCAATGAGTTGAATCTGACTCGATGGCAAGCACACCAACAACAACAGATGACCTTAACTACTCAATCTCTCCAAATCTTAGTATTGTCCTCTGTAAAATGGGAAGTTTTAATGATGAGTTGTGGTTGTTGTGTTGTTGCTGTTATATGCCGTTGAGTCAGACCCAGCTCATAGCGACCCCTCCTTGGGTTGCCGAGGTGGTTTCACTACGGAAGTAGATTGCCCAACCTTCCTTCCGAGGAGTGGATGGTGGGTTTGAACCGCCAGCTGTCTGGTTAGCAGTCAAGTGCCTTAGGCACTATGCTACCAGAGCTCCTATAAAGAACTTTATGTATTGTAAAGCGATAATTAATAGTCATTATCCAGTTGTTGTTGTTGTTGTGTGCCGTCGAGTTGAGCCTGACTCATAGCGATCCCTCCTTGGGTTTCCGAGGCAGTATCACTATGGAAGTAGATTGCCCCATCTTCCTTCCGAGGAGTGGCTGGTGGATTTGAACCACCAGCCTTCTGGTTAGCAGTCAAGTGCCTTAGCCACTATGCTACCAGAGCTCCTTCATTATCCAGTAGATATTATTATTATTATATTATTATTACTATTGTTATTAATAGTAATTTCCTGGTATTATTCCCATTAAGTCATTCTGAGTAATTACTATTGATGCTGACTTGTTTTCCAGCACTTTCAAGGATTAATAGGCCAACATTTTAGCCCAGACTTATGAATGAGAATTGATTCAATGGCGGTGTCATTCATTCATTCGTTCATTCCTGGTTTATCACTCCTTAGCTCCACATCTTTCTAAGTTGACTCTAGAAATCTGAACAAGCCTTTATCTCTCTGTGAGGCAGAGCTACAGGCAACACAGGACCCCAGCCTAGTTCATAGAGGTTTTCGTGCATGTGATAATTTACTGAGATAGTAATTTGTCTTATGTCCCCTCTGCTGAAGATAACAAGTATGACAGGTTATTTTCCCCCTGTCATTCCAAGAGTAAGGAACTCTGGTGGTGCAGTAGTTAAGGCATTTGGTTGTTAACCAAAAGATTGGTGTTTCAAACCACCAGCCACTCTGTGGGAGAAATATGTGGCAGTCTGCTTCTGCAAAGATTTACAACTTTGGAAACCTTATGGGTAAGTTCTGTTTTCTCCTATAGAGATGTTATGAGTTGGATTTGGCTCAATAGCAGTGGGTTTGGTTTTCTGGTTTATTCCAAGAATGTCACCAAGTATTTGTGTTTTTACCAGGTTATTTTGCATCGGGGGATTGTTGGTGAGGTTTATATTTAGGAATGAAAATAAGAATATGCCACCCTGCCCATCCACCCAGGTTCTGTTTGGCAATCTAGTTCTTCAAGAGGATTAAGCTAGGTGTAGAATGGAGATTCAGCTTGCAATGAAGCCATCTAGGTTCTGTTGGAAGATCTCTGAGGCTGAGAAGTGGAGAAGGTATGGTGTTTTCTTGAACTGCAGGAATCTAGGCTAAGTTTAAACCCATTGGAGGCAAGGCTGCTGTGAGGTATTCTGGGGAATAGAGTACTAAAGGCCAAGACTTAGGAGCCTTCTTAAAATATGTCTGTTCTCCAGCTTTCAAAAGGACAATGTGCTAAGCAAATATATATTCCAATACTGCAGAAAGAAAACAAGGAACCCTAGCTGCTGTCTAGTTGATTACAACTCATAGTGAGCCCATGTGTGTCAGAATAGAACTGTGCTCTGTAGGGTTTTCAGTGGCTGATTTTTATGAAGCAGATTATCAGATCTTTCTTCTGAGGTGCCTCTGGGTGGACTCAAACCTCCAAACTTTTGGTTATCAGTCAAGAACATTATTTGCACCACCACCCAGGGACTCCCCAATAGTGCAAACCAAAAGAACCAAACCCACTGCCATCGAGTCAGGTCTGGCTCATAGCGATTCCTCCTTTGGTTTCTGAGGCAGTATCACTACAGAAGTAGATTGCCCAACCTGCCTTCCAAGGAGTGGCTGGTGGGTTTGAACCGCCAGCCTTCTAGTTAGCAGTCAAATGCCTTAGGCACTACACCACCAGACAGAAGCTCTATCAAATTCCTGTAAAAATTATGTTGAAAACTCCCCAAGAACTCTTGAATGTTTTCATTCAAGAAAAACACAGCCACACTCCCTCAGGAAAAAAATCATAACTGAGATTGGATTACTCAAAATTCTGCTAGGTGGGGCTTGGGGCTGAATCTAATCTAATTTTAAAAAGAATACCTCAGTGTTTTGCCTTGCACCTAATGACTGTGAAACATATCTTCACTCACTACATCTGTTTCAGTCTCAGATGTCTCCTTTCCAGTCATTTACCCTACTTCAGGGAGCTCTGGTAGCATAGTGGCTAAGGCACTTGACTGCTAACCAGAAGGCTGGCGGTTCAAACCCACTAGCCACTCCTCGGAAGGAAGATGGGGCAATCTACTTCTGTAGTGATACTGCCTCAGAAACCCAAGGAGGGGTCGCTATGAGTCAGGTCCGACTCGATGGCACATAACAACAACAACCTTACTTCATGACTGCTAGAGATTTCAGAGGAACAGGAAGTAGAAGCAACTAGAGCATGCTCCCTTCTACCCTACCCCATTTGCAGAGGACGCCAGTCTCCAAGAAATCAAGAAGAATGTCTCTTCCTCAAAGGGCAAGGATTTCTATGGAACCACTGCCTAAGGCATTTGACTGCTAACCAGAAGGTCGGTAGTTCAAACCTACCAGCCACTCTGCAGTAGGAAGACTGGGCAATCTACTTCCATAAAGATTTGCCTCCTCAAAAACCCAAAGGGGATTGCTATGAGTTGGAATCGACTTGATGGCAGTGAGGGTTTTTGTTTTGTTTTGTTTTGTTTTGTTTTGTTTTTGGTACTGTAGTCATGGAGCTCCTGGGTGATGCAAACAGTTAACACGCTCGGCTGCTAAACAAAAGATTGGAGATTCGAGTCCACTGAGGGGCATCTTAGAAGAAAGCACTGGTGATCTACTACCAAAAGAAAATCATCTCTGAAAACCCTATGGAGCATAATTCTACTCTGACACATCTGAGGAACTGACTTGAAGGCAACTGGTTTTTACTCTAGGCATACATATCATACATATCCGTCTCATCTTGGTTCTAAATCCTCAAAGAAACTAACCTGCTAGCACTTTCCTCTTCAATCCAATATTATCTAAAATAGCTCTGAGGAGTTCAGGTGCTTGTACTGGGATGCAAAATCTTCCTAATTTATCACCAGCACTTTGCACTCCTCCCCAGCGATCTTATAAACACTGATACATTCTACACAGAATTTACAATTAGATTAGTTTTGTGGCTTCCTTCTTTCCTGTTATCTACTGTCCAGTGATCACCAATTCCCCTAATCCGTTGTAGTCTGATCTTCATGTTGAGCATCCCATCGTATTTAGTACCACCATTCTCTACTCTGCTGCTGACTCCCTTTCCAGATATTTTTCTTGTAATGCCAAGTTAGCATAGATCTAGGGCTAGCATTTGCAGCTGCCTCAATAAACTCAGCTGAAATCTATTTGTCATTTTAATTCCTTTGACCAAGTAGCTGCCCCCTCACTTCTCATACCCCACTGGCCTTTTCACTAAAGTCCAAGCCCTTCTCCTTCTCTGCAGCTCTTATGTACGCCCTGCAATGTGATCAGGATACTCATTGACAGAACTGTCACACTTTCCCTACCAAATGATATGTATTAAAAATATACTGGTAACTAGAACTGTTATGATTTTCCTTCTCTAAGTGCAAAGTTCTTAAAATTATTATAGGTTACCATAATTTTAAAATATTGCCATGGAGAAAATTAATATGAGAGTGAAAGGATGGAGTATGATACAAATCAATGGGCCCTTCACCCTTCCTTTCTATTTCATGACCTCGAAAGTTTCATACAAAAAACTTCACAAAGCAAACAGAAAACAAACACATATTTTCATGATTCATTTCTTCAAGAATATTTACAAAGCAACTACAGTGTGTCAAGCACCATTCTTGGATCTGACGACTCATCAGTAAGAAATATACACACTTACTGCACTGGTATGGAATCACCTGCAATTTGACATTTTGATCCTCGTTCCTGAGCACACCCCCACCCCACCCTGCAACTGGATTGACTGTGGAGCCCTCCCCTGTAGCTAACTTTATCTTGATTGAGTAGGAATGCCTGCCCAGTCTGATCTTTACAAGGATTCTCGCACCCAGTAGCTGATCTTTACCCAGATTGGGTAGGGAATTGACCCTGTGACTGACCAGAAGCCCTGATGGCTCAGTGGTTAATCACTTGGCTGCTAACCAAAATGTCTACTAACTCTACAGCCACTTAGTAGGAAAAAATTTTATCAGTTTGCTTCCATAAAGATTTACAGTTTGGAAACTCTATAAAGCAGTTCTACCCTGTCCTACACAGTGTTGCTATTAATTGAAATCCATTGACAGGAAGGGGTTTGGTCTCCCCCTCCCCTTTGGTTTAGATTTTTGTTTACACAAACAACACAATGCACTGCCCTCGAGTTGGATCCAACTCGTAGCAACACCTGCTTAAGTTTCTGAGGTGGTATCACTACAGAAGATTGCCCAACCTTCCTTCCTAGGAGTGGCTGGTGGGTTTGAACTGCCAACCTTCTGGTTAGCAGTTTAATGCCTTAGGCACTAGAATCTGGGAGCAGAGCAGTCCTGACTAAGAGAACATCTGTGATCTATTCCAGGAGAGAGCTTATGTGAAGCTACGTAGGTTGATGAAAGACTTGCTCTCTTTAGGGACCTTCCCAAACCTCCTCCATATACAGGAAGTTCCTGGGTTACTGAAGTCCATACTTGCCCTTTAATATTTTATAAATTTGCCTTCACTTTGAAATGTTGAACCAACCCTGATGTTTTGCTTTTGAGGTATCCTTCAGTCTGTTCCAACAGATAATGACTCATAATGACTCATATAACACAACATAAACAAACACTGCCTGGTCTTGTGCCATCCTCACATCAATATGTTTGAGCCTATTGTTGCAGCTACTGTGTCAGAACATCTCATTGAGGATCTTCATCTTTTGCACAGACCCTCTACCAAGAACAATGTCCTTCTCCAAGGACTGGTCCCTCTTGATAGCATATCTAAAGTATAGGAGATGAAGTCTTGCCATTCTTGCTTCTAAGGAGCATTCTGGCTACACTCCTTCCAAGACAGATTCATTCGTTCTTCTGGCAGTTCTTTGCCAATAATTTTCACCAACACCATAATTCAAATTAATCAATTCTTCTTTAGTCTTCGTATTCATTGTCTGGATTTCAGGTGCATATTAGGCAATCAAAAATACTATGGCTTGCATCAGTTTCACTATGGTCTTCAAAGTGACATGTTTGCTTTTTAACACATAAAAGAGGTATTTTGCAGCAGATTTGCCCAATGCAACAGATTGTTTGATTTCTTGACTGCTGCTTCCGTGGGTGTTGATTGTGTATACAAATAAAAGAAAATTCTTGACAAGTTCAATTTTTTTTTTTCTGTTTGCCATAATGTTGCGTATTGGTCCAGTTGTGAGGATTTTTGTTTTCTTTATGTTGAAATGTAATCTATACTGAAGGCTGGGTCTTTGATCTTCATAAGTAAGTACTTCAAGTCTTCTTCTCTTTCAGCAAGCAAGTTTATGTCATCTGAATATCGCAGGTTATTAATAAGTCTTCCTCCAATGATGATGCCATTTTCTTCTTCATATAGTCCATTTCTTGGATGATTTACTCAGCATAAAGACTGAATACTTATAATGAAAGGATGCACACCTTTCTTGATTTTAAAACCTTGTAATATCTCCTTGTTCTGCTTGAATGACTACCTCTTGGTCTATGGAAAAATTCTTCATGAGCACAATCAAGAGTTCTGGAATTCCCATTCTTCACAATGTTATCTATAATTTCCTATGATCCACACAGTCAAATGACTTTGCATAGCCAATAAAATACAAATAAACATCTTTCTGGTATTCTCTGCTTTTAGCCAAGATCCATCTGACATTAGCAATGATATCCCTCATTCCCCGTCCTCTTCTGAAGCTGACTTGCACTTCTGTAAATTCCCTGCTGAAGTACTGCTGCAACCATTTTTTAATTAACTTCAGCAAATTGTTATTTGTGTGCGATATTAATGATACTGTTTGATAATTTCCACATTCTGTTGTATCACCATTCTTTGGAAGGGACACAAATATGAATCTCTTCCAGTTAGTTGGCTAGGTACATGTCTTCCTATTTTCTTGGCATATAGATGAATAAATGCTTCCAACTTTGCTTCTGTTTGTTGAAACATCTCAATTGCTATTCTGTCAATTCCTGGACACAACACAATGCACTGCTGTGGAGTTGGACACAACTCATAGCGACCGCTCTTTGGGTTTCCGAGGCAGTATCACTCCAAAAGTAAATTGCTCAACCTTCCTACTGAGGAGTGTCTGGTGGGTTTGAGCTGCCAGCCTTCTGGTTAGCAGTCAAAAGCCTTAGGCACTATGCCACCAGAATTTCTGGAGCCTTGTTTTTTGCTAATGTCTTCAATGCAGCTTAGAATTCATTCTTCAGTGCCATTGGTTCTTTGTCATATAGTGCCTAAGGCACTTGGCTGCTAACTAGAAGGCTGCTGGTTCAAACTCACCAGCCACACATTGGAAGGGAGGGTGGGCAATCTACTTCTGTGGGAATATTGCCTCAGAAACCCAAGGAGGGGTCTCTATAAGTCGGGGCCAACTCCACGGCACATAACAACAACAACAAAATGTTTGAACATCAACCCATTCTCTTGGAAAAGTGATTCTGTGTATTATTTTCATCTTCTTTTGCTGCTTGCTGCATCATTCAATATTTTGCCCATGGAATCCTTCAGTACTGCAAATTGAGGTTTGAATTTTGTCTTCAGTTCTTTCAGTTGAGAAATGCCAAGACTATTCTTCCTTTTTAGCTTTCTTCCAGCTCTTTGCATAATTCTTTATAATACTTCACTTTGCATTCTCAAGCCTTTTGAAATCTTCTGTTCAGGTCTTTTGCTTAATCAACTCCTACTGGCAACAAAGTCTTCACCATAATCGCCTTCACTTGTTGCCTGTGCAGTTTTTAAATCATTGAAAAGCCTTCAAGTCTTTAATCACATCGAAGTAAGGCTAAAATAGAACCACATGCACCTATTCCAGCTTACCTACAAATTTGACTTGAAGACACATTCAGGAACAGATCTTTCTTGTAACCCAGGGACTGTGTGTACATTTCCCTGAGTTTTGCCTTAAGTTTCCTAATGTTTACCCTGAGTTGCACTCCAAATTGGATTCTGTTACTTCTGTGTTGTTACTATAATAAACCATACAACTGTGAATGTAGTCTATAAATTCTTGTGAATTCTTTGTCACCACTGCAGCAGATAAGCGAATAGCAGAGAAATAGAAAGTGCAATAATGAAGGAGTGGGAAAGTGGAAATATATTTGAGTTGGCCTCCTAGGAACAAGCCTTATGCTGATTCTGGTTCATGGCATTGTATTTATGCTTACATTTTCCTGAAGTAATATAATTAAATGATAATATATCTAAATAAAACAAAATTGGGTCAGTTGGAGGTTAAGAACTATGGATAAAAGATAAACCAGGGGAGGGTTGTAAGTAAGGAAGGGTTTGCCTTACTGGTGGGAGAATAAGGGAAACTTGTGTTTTTAGTGGGATTGTTGTACACAGGGATGAAAGGTACAGTAAGCCTCAAGACTTCTCACTGGGGAATCTGGGAATTTGGAGGAAGGCAGTGAAAAAAAATGGGTGGGGACTTGACCAGCAGCACACAGGACTCTGGGACGCCCTTCTCCCTTCTGCTGATGGAAAGGCAAAGCTGGCAGCTCCTTGTTTTCTCTTGCTGATAGAAGCAAGGAATCAGGAACAAGTAGACCACTGTCAAGAGTGACTTTGGACAGTGCATTCCAGAGCTCTGGGATACCTCCTTGAATCTTATTTTTTGGTTCATAATTTCTTTTTTGAGTTTTATAGGTGTGATTATTTCCTTTAACTCTTTGAAGAATCAAATATACACAATTTAAGTTTCTTTAAGAAATTTACTCTATTATCTACAGTGCTTCAGGTATTAATTTTATTTGTTCAGTGTGTTGAGTGTTTTTCATAGTATAAATTTATTTGTTTTTTGTGTTTTGGAATTTTAACATTCAGACTTACCTTCAGTAGGAAGGAAGAGGGTGTGTTTGTGTATGTGTGTGTCCTTTCCCATGCTCATTCCTCTATGCCTGGTTATTTTTTAATTGCATCTGGCCAACCTACCAGGCTCTTAAGTTTGAAACAAGACATATAGGTGGCTATAATTTTCATTTTGTAGCAATACTGTAGATCCAACACAACAGGGGATTTGACCCAGGAACTTGCTCTAAGGTTGTCTCAGGTTCCTCTCCTACCCCAGGACATGACTTGAGGCAGGCCATAGTCTTTGAGGGAGGTTGCAGGTTCTGATTGTGGGAAAAATATAACTTGAAACTTCCTTTGCTAAATTAAGGGTTCAGAGCTTAGATCTTGGAGCACACAACCTTAGTCTCACATAATTCTGTGTGCTTCTGAGCACACAGTAATTTTAGTTATATTATTTAGGACAGCAGATAATATTTATATTGCTTGTATGCTTTGTGCTTTACTTAAGATTACATTTAGTTTATTGACAAATAAATGTAAAAACATGTAACAGTTAAAACATAATAAAAGTGTGTTTCTCACCAGAATTATAATTATCTTCAAGGAGTAATTCATAGATGACCTAAGCTACTTCCATCTGTGACTCTGCCATTTTCAATGCATAACCTCCCTGGCAGCAGACTTCTCCTCATGTCCAGTATGGAGAACTAATCACAAAGTTCCCTCTAGACATTATATTCCCTGTCTGAGCAGCTGCCTCCCAGTAACCAGTCCACACTGTGGAAGAAAGGAAGGGAATCTATTTGCACCTTTATCCATCATGACCGCACATGGGAGGAGAGAGATTTGATACATAAAATAACACCACCATCCTAACTGAAAACTTAACATCTGCTCTTAAATTCAATACCATCTGACTTTTGCCACCACTGCTCCACTGAGATTGCTGTTTATCAAGAACACCAACAGTCTATACCATTCTAGAGCCAAAGGGCACTTTTCTACCCTCATCTAAATTAACTTCACAGAAATTCCCCTTTCTCATCTTTGAAACACAATCCTGTTGGATTCTGTGATGTTCTATTCTTGTCTTCTTTTCATATTTGTTGGAAACTCTTGCTCTAGTAAACTGAATAATGGCCACCAAAGGTGGTGATCTTTCCATTATAAGGCAAAAAGGACTTTGTAAATGTGATGGGAAAATTTTTCTGGATTATCCAGGTGGGCCTAATGGTGTAATCACAAATGTCCTTATAAAAGGAATATAGAGGGAGATTTGACTGCAGAAGAAAGCAGCTATATGATGACCGAAGCCAGATGCTATGTTGCTGTTTCTGAAGGTGGAGGAAGGACCAGGAGCCTGTCAGGGCCCAGACCAGGATGAAATTCCTTCTGGTCAAGAAGGTGGGTGGAGATGGGGGTAGCCACATCTTTGTTCATCAAGAACCTCAAACAGGATACACACCAAAAGAAAATCATGAAGACATCCTCATCAAACTCACCAGTACCAAAGACAAAGAAAGAATTCTGAAAACAGCACAGGAAAAACAAAAAGTTACCTACAAAGGGCAACCAATAAGACTAAGCTCTGATTTCTAGGCAGAAACTATGGAAGTGAAAAGGCAATGGGATGGTATATATAAAACCTTGAAAGAGAAAAAATTTTCAATTAAGAATTATATACATCAAAATTGAACCTCAAATATGATGGTGAAATTAGGACATTTCCAGATAAGCAGAAACTATTGAATTTATTAAAAGCAGGCCAACCTTACAAGAGATGCTAACAGGAGTCCTTTGGACAGAGAACCTAGAACAGCAAGCAACAACTGACCATTAACACATAGGATGATATAACCCAGAAACCAACTCAGCTATGTTGTTGTTAGGTGCCATCGAGTTGTTTCTGAGTCATAGCAACCCCATGCACAGTGAAACAAAACACTGCCCGATCCCGTGCCAGCTCCATAATCCCTGCTATACTTGAACCCATCATCACAGTCACCCTGTAAATCCATCTCTTTGAAGGCCTTCCCCTCTTTCGTCGACCCTCCACCCTACCAATCATGACATCCTTCTCCAAGGAATAGTCCCTTCTGACACCATGACCAAAGTAGGTGAGACGAAGTCTAGCCATTCTTGCTTCCAAGGAACATGTCGGGTGCACTTGACCCAGGACAGATCAGTTAGTTCTTTTAGCAGTTCATGGTACTTTCAGCACTCTTTGCCAGCACCACAACTCAAAAGCACCAACTCTTCTTTGGTCTTCCTTATTCATTGTTCAGCTCTCACATGCATATGAGGCAATTGGAAATATCATGGCTTGTGTCAGGCACACCTTAGTCCTCAAGGAGACATCCTTGCTCCTCAGCACTTGAAAACAGT
>NW_006922629.1:228165-236496 GCF_000298275.1 Orycteropus afer afer
TAGTCTGTCTCAGTCTGTAAGCCAGGCTGATACCTGTGCACCATGTGCATCCCACTGGGTTTGAAACACCAGTGGCTCAGCCTCAAAACTCACATCAACACGTCACCATGGTAGGACAAACTGACACACAAGTTTGTCTCCCTGTTGGAAACCTCTCATACCACCCTTATCTGGGTCCCTGTGGCTGACTGCTCCTCTGTCCAGGTTCCTGGGCCTCTTAATCCCCATTCTCCCTCTGCCCCCCCTTGCTGCTTTGGGCATGCCTCGGTTCCCTCTCCTCACCTGGATCCCTGTGGCTGACTGCTCCTCTGTCTGAGTTCCTGGCTTTTAATCCCCTTTCTCCCACTCTCCCACCCTGCTGCTTTTGACATGCCTGAGTTCTCTCTCCTCACCTAGACCCCTGTGGCTGACTGCTCCTCTGTCCTGGTTCCTGGCTTTTAATCCTCTCTCTCCTGCTCTCCCATCCTGCTGCTTTGGGCATGCCTGGGTTCTCTCTCCTCACCTGGACCCAGCTATAGAAGTATCCAAAGTAAAATAAGCTTACAAGAGTGTAAACAGGAAACCAGAGACATCAATTGGTAAATGAGGACAATGAGAAACTAAAAAGAGAGAAAAAATAGTGTAGAGAACTTCTAAATGGTGAGGAAGTCAAGACTGTGTTAAACTTGGGAAATAAAAGACTATAAATCACAGGGTAATCTCAAATAAAAATAATAAATCTTTACATCAAAATAAAAAAGAGAACCAGAACAAATATTTAGCAAAGACTAACAATAGCAACAAAGTAAATTATTTCATAATTCATAAACAAAATGAGCTTATCACAGAAAATTATATGGGACAAAGAAATCAGCAGCACCCCCCACACAAACAAACACAACAAATTAACATCAATAAATATAAATTTCTACTTGTTGACAATTACACTGAAAGTAAATGGATTTAATTTACCACTCAAGAGGCAGAGTGTTGCAGACTGGATAAGAATGCATGACCCATCAATGTGCTGTCTATAAGAGACATCTTAGACACAAAGACAAAAATAGACTAAAAATAAAAGGTAGGAAAAAGATATGCCAAGCAAATGGAAAACAAAAAAGAAGGAGTGGTAATATTAATTTCTAATAAAATAGACTTGAAGACAAAAACTACCATAAGAGACAAGAAAGGACACTATACAATGATTAAAGGATCGCTTGAACAAGAGGACATAACCATAATAAATACCTATGCACCCAATGAAAGAGCACCAAAATACATAAATCAGACTTTAACAGAATTGAAAAGACAAATAGATGACTCCACAGTCATAGTAGGAGCTTTTAATATACCACTTTCAAAAAGAGATAGAATATTGGAAAGAAATTCAACAAAAATACAGAAGAATTAAGCAATACAATTAACCAACTTGACTTTATAGACATCTACAGAGCACTTCACCCAACTACAGCAAAATATACATTCTTTTCCAGCACACATGGAACATTCTCCAGGCTAGACCATTTATTAAGCCACAAAACAGACCTCAATAAATTTTAAAACACCTAAATACTGCAAAACATCTTCTCAGATCACAATGCTACAAAATTAGAAATCAACACTAGGAAGACCAAGGGGAAAAGAGCAAATACATGGAAGCTGAATAACACCCTCCTCAAAAAAGGGGCTGGCTCTCAGCCCAATAGTTAACAAGATGTACATGCAGACCACTCAACCAAGGATGACGCACCCAAATACTCTATGGTAAGACCTTCCTTAGAGCAATAGACCACAGGACACCAGAAGAACAACATTCAAATTGAAGAAATGCAGGACAAACAGGAGTGCATAGATATGAGAGGCACAGGGGGAGGGTTACATACAATGTAGGGAGGGGAGGAGACTGGGTTAGAGATGGACATGGTAAATGGGGAATGAAACTAAATGTACATGTAACGTTGAATGTGAAACAAGCTCTTAAAATAAATAAATAAAAATAAAAAGACTGAATAATAGAGAAGTCAAAAAGTGAAATTAAAAAAACTCCTGGAACCAAATGAGAATGATAACACGAGATACCAAAATCTTTGGGACACAGCAAAAGCAACAATCAGAGGATAATTTATAGCAGTAGATGCACACATCAAAAAAAGAAGAAAGAGCCAAAGTCAACACATCTCCAACAATAAGAAAAAGAGCAGCAAAAAAAAAAAAAAAGCGTACAGTCACTGGAAAAAATCATAAAGTTTTGAGAAGAATGAAACAGAAAATAGAAAAATAGAAAAAATCAACAATACGAGAAGCTGTTCCTTTGAAAAGATTAATAAAATTGACAAACTACTGACAAACTTAACAAAGGAAAAGCAGGAAAAGATGCAAATAACACAATTAAGAAATGAAATGGGTGACATCACAACAGAAATAAAAAGAATAACATCAGGATACTATGAAGTTGTACTCCAACAAATGTGAAAATGTAGTAGAAATGAACAGATTTTTAGAAACATACTAGTTACATAAACTAACAAAGACTGAGGTAGAAAACTTAAACAGACCCATAACGAAAGAAGAAATTTAATAAATCATTAAAAAAAAAATTATCAACAAAAGAAAGTCCAAGCCCAGATCATTTTACCGGAGAATTCTACCAATCATTCAGAGAAGAGCTGACACCAATACTACTCAAACTATTCCAGAACATAGAAAAGAATGGAATCCTCTCAAATTCATTTTATGAAGCAAGCAGAGCCCTGATAACCACTAGACACCACTAGAAAGGAAAACTACAAACCAATGTCCATCATGAATATAGATGCAAAAATCTTCAACAAAATCCTAATGAATAGACCCCAGCAAGATATAAAAAAAATAAAATAATACTTCATGACCAAGTGGGATTCATACCAGCTATGTTCAACATTAGAAAAATCATCAATGTAATCCATCACATAAGTAAAATAAAGGAAAGGGATCACATGATCATATCAGTAGATGCAGAACAGGCATTTGATAAAATGTAATATCCATTCCTGATAAAAACTCTCACCAAAATAGCAATATAAGGGAAATTCTTCAACATAATAAAGGACATATATGCAAAATCAACAGCCAACATTATTCACAATGAAGAGCAAGTGAAACCATTCCCCTTGTGAACAAGAATGCCATCTATCTCCATTTCTATTCAACATTGTATTGAAAGTCCTAGCCAGTGCAATAAGGCAAGAAAGGGAAATCAAAGGCATCTAAATTGTTAAGGAAGAAGTGCAAATTATCCCTATTTGCTCATGATATAATCCTATACATAGAAAACCTAAAAGACTCAGCAAGAAAACTACCGGAACTTATTGAAAGGTTTAGAATAGAAGCAGGATACAATATCAACATACAAAAATCAGTTAGAATCCTCTACACCAGTAAAGAGGTCTCTGAAAAGGAGATAAGGAAATCAGTACCATTTACAATAACTACCATAAAGATAAAATACTTGGGAATAGATCTTACCAGGAACACAAAAGACTTATACAAAGATAACTACAAAACACTACTTCAAGAAATTATAAGGGATATACATAAATGGAAGAACATACCATGTTCATGGATAGGAAGATTGAACATTGTGAAAATGTAAATACTACCCAAAGCAATCAATACATTCAATGCAATTCCAATCCAGAGTCCATCAACATTCTTTAAAGACATGGAAAAATGGAAAAATCAATCACTAATTTTATATGGAAAGGAAAGAGACCTTGGATAAGCAAAGCATTACTGAAGAAGAAGAAAGTAGGAGGTCTCACACTCCTGGATCTCAAAACCTACTATACAGCCATAGTAGTCAAAACAGCCTAGTATTGATACACCAACAGACACATAAACCAGTAGAACAGAATGAGAACCCAGAAATAGATCCATCCACCTGTGGTCAGCTGATCTTCGACAAAAGGTTGAAATCCATTAAATAGGGAACAAAAAGTCTCTTCCACAAATGGTGCTGGCAAAACTGGTTGTCCATTTGGAGAAAAATGAAACAAGATCCATACCTCACACTATACACAAAAACTAACTCCAAATGGATCAAAGATTTAAATGTGAAACCTACAACTATAAAGTTCATCAAAGAAAAAATAGGAATAAAATTAGGGGCCCTAATTTATGACATAAAAAGATGATCTAGCACATCTGAAGATGCACAAATGGTAAAAGATAAACCAGATGTTTGGGACCTTCTAAAAGTTAAATTCTTATGTGCATCAAAAGACTTCCCCAAAAGATTAAAAAGAGAACCTATAGAACAGGAAAAATTATTTGGCAATGACATATCGGACAATTACTTATGTCTAAAATTTATAGAAAACTCCACCATCTCAATAGCAAAAAGACAAATAATCCAATTAAAAAATGGGCAGAAGACATGAACAGGCAGTTCACCAAAGAATATATTCAGGCTGCCAACAAACACATGAATCAATGCTCATGATCATTAGTCATTAGAGAGATGGAAATCAAAAAACCATAAGATACCAACTCACCCCAGCATTAATAGCCAAGTTCAACAAGACAGAAAATAATAAATGCTGGAGAGGATGTGGAGAGATTGGGACTCCCATGCACTGCTGGTGGGACTGTAAAATGATACAACCTGGGTGGAAATTGGTGCAGCAATTCCTTGAAACCTTGGAAATAGGAATTGATCCAGCAATCCCATTACTAGGTATATATGCTTAAAAAGTGAGAAGCAGGACACAAATAGATATATGCACACTCATGCTCATCACACTATTATTCACAATAGCAAAGAGATGGAAATAACCTAAGTCGCCATCAACAGAGGAAGGAATAAACAAACTGTGGTACATATACAAAATGGAATACTATCCAACTCTAAAGAGTAATGTGGAATCTGCAAAACACTGCATAATGTGGATGAACATGGAAGACATTTCTGGTGAAATATGTCAATCTCAGAAGGACAAATATTTTATTAGTCCACTTGTACAAAGTCAAGAAAATGTTTGTATATGGAAGCAAATTTCTTTGTTGGTTACCAGGGAGAGGAGGGGAAGGGAGGGAAAATTCCTAGATAGGCTGGAAAAAATAAAAAAGGATATGTGTGTGTGTGTGTGTGTGTGTGTGTGTAAACCAAAGATTATTAAATATTTGGGGTATCAGAGGGGGGAAATGGGAAGCTTTTGTTTGGGGGCATTGAGTTTACACTAATGATGGTGGAATATTTTGGAAAAGGATAGCAATAATGGTGCCACAACATGAAAAATGTCATCAATGTCCTTGAGCTATAAATGTGAAAGTTGTTATGTTGATGAATGTCTTGTTGTGGATGTTTTCACCACAATAAAAGTAATAAATAAATAAATAAAGTGAATGGAAGAAAGAAGAATTAAAAGAGCTGAATAGAAACAATTTCAAAGGCCAGCTTGAGAAGACAAAGTAAAATATAATGAAATGTGCAAAGACTTAGAATTAGAAAATCAAAAGGGAAGAGCACACTCAGCATTTCTCAAGCTGAAAGAACCAAAGAAAAAATTCAAGCTGCAAATTGCAATGTTGAAGTATTCCACAGGCAAAATATTGAACAACACAGTAAACATCAAAATAAGATGGAAGGAACACAGAGAGTCACTGTACAAAATTAAATACGTTCAATCATTTCAGGAGGTAGTATATGATGAAGAACTGATGGTACTGAAGTCCAAGTTGCACTGAATGCTTTGATAAAAAACAAGACTTCAGGAATTGACAGAATACCAAGTGAGATATTTGTATGCCAAGAAATTTGGAATACAGATACTTGGCCAACTGACTGGAAGAGATTCATATTTGTGCCCATTCCAAAGAAAGGTGATACAACAGAATGTGGAATTTATTGAACAAAATCATTAATGGTACACACAAGTAAAATCTAGTTTAAGACTTTTTTTTTTTTTTTTAAATTTGCAGCAGTACTTCAACAACAAACTGGAAGAAATTCAAACCAGATTAAGAAGACATGGAACGAGGGATCTCATTGCCAATGTCAGTTGAATCTTGGTTGAAACAGAGAACATCAGAAAGATGTTTATCTCTATTTTATTGCTTATGCAAAGGCATTTGACTATGGGGATCCTAACAAACTACGCATAACATTGCAAAAATGGGAATTTCAGAACACATAATTGTGTTCATGAGGAACATGTACACAGACCAAGAGGCAGTTGCTCAAACATAACAGGGGATACTGTGTTTTTTAAAATCAGGAAAGATTTGTATCAAGGTTGTAATCCTTCACCATACTGGACTATATGAAGAAGAAAATGACATCATTAATGGAGGAAGACTCATTAACAACCTGCAACATGCAGATCACACCCCTTACTTGCTGAAAGCAAAGAAGATTTGAAGCACTTACTGATGAAGATCAAAGATTACAGCCTTCAGTATGGATTACACCTCCATGTAAGAAAACAAAAATCCTTTTAGCTAACGCAATTAGCAACATTATGGTAAATGTAGAAAAAATTGAAGTTGTCAAGGATTTCATTTTACTGGATTCATAATCAATGCCCGTGAAACCAACAGTCAAGGTGAAATTATTGGTATCTCCTCGTCCAAAGCAAAGAAGAATGAAGAAAATCAAAGAAGCATGGAAACAATTATTCCCAAGGACTAATTGGGCAATCTACTTCTATAGTGATACTGCCTCAGAAACCCAAGGAGGGGTCGCTATGAGTCAGGTCTAACTTGACTGCATATACAACAACAAATAGATCACACAGACCTCAGCCTCCATGACCTTGAGACCAGAAGAACTAGATGGTGCCTGGTTACTTCTACTGACCACTCTAAAAGGAATCACAATAGGTCCTACACAGAGTGGGAGAAAAATATGGAACAAAACTCAAAATTATGGGGGGAAAATAAAAAGCAGGCTTACTGGTCTGGCAGAGACTTGTGGAAGTCCCAAGACCACGGTCCTTAGACACCCTTTAAGTCTGGAACTAAACTCACCCCCATGGCTCAACTTTCAGTGAAATAATGAGAAAGATCTGTAAGATGAACAATAACTCCAGGGAGTTATTCACTCCTTGGAACAATCAACCATTGAAAATAAAAAGGGCAGCATTTGCCCAGAGACAATGTTCAGAAGGCAGAAGGGATAGGAAAGAATTAAAAATGGAAACGTGAAACCCAAGGAGGAAGTGGGATGAGTGCTGTTACATTGTGGGGATTGCAATCAAAGGCATGAAAAAAAATGTGTATAAATTGTTGAATGGAAAATCAATTTACTCTGAAAACTTTTGCCCAAATCACAATAAAAAGTTTAAAAACAGAAAAAGAGAAAGCAAACACATATTACATTGTCAAATCAGTTTCAAAAGACCAATTTAAAGTATTAATAATTTAAAACAAAGATAGTACTTTGAGGACTAAGGCACCCTGACCCAAGCCATGGTATTTTCAATCATCTCATGTACAAGAGAAAGCTGGACCATGAATACGGAAGATGGAATAAGAATTGATACATTTGAATTATGGTGTTGGCAAAGAATACTAAACACACCACAGGCTAACAGAAGAACAAAAATATCTGTCTTGGAAGAAATGCTTCCAGAATTCTCCTTGGAAGTGAGGATGGCAAGACTTTGTTTCATGTATTTTGGACATGGTATCAAGATGGAAGAATTCCTGGAGAAGGACATCATGCTTGGTAAAGTACAGGGTCAGTGAGAAAGAGGAAGCCCCTCCATGAGATGGATTGACACAGTGGCTGCTACAATGGGCTCAAATATAGCAACAATTGTGAGGATGGTGCAAGACCAAGCAGTATTTCAGTCTGTTGTATATAGGGCCCTTGTGAGTTAGAACCAACTCAATAGCACCTAACCACCAAAACAACAATCCTATTATATGGAATTCCTGGGTAGTTAATGTGCTTAGCTGTTAATGAAAAGATTGAAGGTTTGAGTCCACCCAGAGGCACCTAAAAGGAAATGCCTAGTGATCTGCTTCCAAAAGGTCATGACCATGAAAAACCTACGGAATACAATTCCATTGACACACATGGGGTTGACATCAGTGGGAGTCGACTTGATGGCAATGGGTATATATATATATATATATATATATATATATATATGAAATACACACACACACACATATGTGTATGTATATTATATACACACATATATATGTCTGTATATATATACACACTCCATCAGAGCTCCTATATAATATGTGTGTGTGTGTGTGCATATACACATATATGTGTATATAATGGGAATTCTTGTGGCACAGTGCCTAAGGCATTTGACTGCTAACCAGAAGGCCAGTGGTTCAAACCCACCAGCCACTCAT
>NW_006922629.1:236699-238589 GCF_000298275.1 Orycteropus afer afer
AAACTCACTGCCATCTAGTCAATTCTGACTCATAGAGACCCTCACTGTGTCTCCAAGGCTGTAAATCTTTATGATAGAAGACTGCCCCATCTTCTGCAGAGCCACTGGTGGGTTTAAACCAATAGACCTTTTTGTTAGCAGGCAAATGTCTTACCCTACACAGGGTTGCTATGAGTGGAGCTGACTTGATGGCACCAAACAACAACACATATATATTGTTGTGCTGTCAAGTCGGCTTCTACTCATAGCAACCCTATGTAGAACAAAATGAAACAGTACTATGTCCTGTGCCAGACTCACAATCCTTGCTATATCTGAGCCCATTGTTGCAGCCACTGGGTCAATCCATCTCATGGAGGCCCTTCTCTTTCTCACTGACCCTTCACTTTATCAACCATGACATCTTTCTCCAGGGAATGATCTGTTCTAACAACAGGACAAAAGTAGGTGAGACAAAATGTCTGGCAATTCTCACTTTCAAGCAGCATTCAGCTACATTTCTTCTAGGACAGATTTGTTAGTTCTTTTGGCAGTCCATGGTACTTTGAGTATTCTTTGCCAATACCACAATTAAAAAGCATCAACTCTTCTTTGGTCTTTCTTATTCCTTGTCCAGCTTTCACATGCATACGAAGCAACTGAAAAAACCATGGCTTGGGTTAGGTGCACCTTAGTCTACAAAGAGACATCTTTGCTCTTCAGCACTTTAAAGAAGCCTTTTGCAGCCTATTTTCCCAGTGCAATATGTTGCCTGATTTCTTGACTGCAGCTTCTATGGGATTGTGGAGCCAAAAAATATAAAATCTATGACAATTTCAATCTTTCTCCACTTATTGTGATGCTGCTTATTGGTCCAATTGTGAGGATTTTCATTTTCTTTATGTTGAGATGTAATCTACATGGCAGACTGTAGTTGTTAATCTTCATCAGTAAGTGCTTCATGGCATCTTCACTTTCAGCAAGCAAGATTGTGTCATCTGCATAGCACAGGTTGTTAATGACTCTTCCTCCAATCCTGATGCTGTGTTCTCCTTCATACAGTCCAGCTTCTTGGATTATTTACTCAGCATACAGATTAAATAAGTATGGTGAAAGGATACAACCCTGATGCATTCCCTTGCTGATTTAAAACCATGCAGTATCCCCGTGTTCTGTTTGAACAACAACCTCGTAGTCTATACACAGGTTCCTCGTAAGTGCAAGTAAGTGTCCTAGAATTCCCATTCTTCTCAGTATTATCCACAATTTGTTATGATCCACACAATTGAATTGCTGTGGCACAGTCAATAAAACATGACTAAACATCTTTCTGCTATTCTTTGCTTTCAGCTGACATCAGCAGTGATACCCCTCATTCCACTTTCTGTTCTGAATCCAGCTTGCATTTCTGGAAGTTCTCTGTCAATATACTGCTGCAACAGTTTTTGAATTATCTTCAGCAAGATTTTACCTGCATGTGATAGAAATAATATTGTTATATAATTTCCACATTCTGTGGGATCACCATTCTTTGGACTACATACTACTATGGATCTCTTCCAGTCAGTTGGCCAGGTAGCTGTCTTCCAAACATCTTGGCATAGATGAGTAAATGCCTCCAGCCCAGCATCCATGTGTTGAAACATCTCAATGGTTATTGTATCAATTCCTGGAGCCTTGTTTTTCGCTAATTCCTACAGTGCAGCTTTGACTTCTTTCTTCAATACCATTGGTTCTTGATCACATGCCACCTCCTGAAATAGATGAACCTCAATCAATTTTTTTTTGGTACAGTGACTCCATGTATTCCTTCCATCTTCTTTTGATGTTTCCTGCATCAATCAATATTTTTCCCACAGAAACTTTCAATATTGCAACTCGAGACTTGAATTTTTTCTTCAGTTCTTTGAG
>NW_006922629.1:238959-242477 GCF_000298275.1 Orycteropus afer afer
ACAGTTCCACAATCAGCTTCTGGCCTTGTTTTGGCTGAAGATATTGAGCTTTTCTATCTCCTCTTTCCACAGAGGTATCCATTCTGATTCTTGTGTATCCAATCTGATGAGGTCCACATGTCTCGGCACCATTTGTGTTGAAAAAAGGTATTTGCAATGAAGAAGTTGTTGATCTTGCAAAATTCCATCATGCAATCTCCAGCATCATTTCTATTTTCCAAATACTGATGAATTTTCTTTGTTTCCAACTATTGCATTCCGATCTTGAGTAATCACATCTTGGTTGCATACTTGGTCAATTTCAGACTGAAGAAGTTGGTAAAAATCTTCAATTTCCTTGTCTTTATCTTTGGTGGTTAGTATGTAAATTTCATCAATACTATTATTAAGTGGTCTTTCTTGTAGGCGTGTGGATATTATCCTATCACTGATAGCATTGTACTTCAGGATAAGTCTTGAAACATTCTTTGTGACAATGAATGCCATGGCATTCCTCTTCAATTTTAAACCAGATTATATGGTTGTCTGATTTAAAATGGCCAAAACCAGTCCATTACATCTCACTACTGCCTAGGATATTGATCTGTATGCATTTCATTTCATTTTTGACAACTTCCAATTTTCATAGATTCATACGTCATATATTCCATGTTCTAATTATTAATAGATGTTTACATTTGTTTCTTCCTATTTTTAGTTGTGCCACATCAGCAAATGGAGGACCCAAGAGCTTTACTCCATCCATGTCATTAAGGTCAACTATACTTTGAGGTGGCAGCTCTAGCCCAGTCATATTTTGAGTACCTTCTGACCTGAGGGGCTCATCTTCCAGGACTATGTTGGACAATGTTTCAGGGCTATTCATAAAGTGTTCTAGTAATATATCAGACAGTGTTTCACTGCTATTCATTAGGTTTTCACTGGACAATTCTTTGGGAAGTGGATGGCCCCTCCTTTCTTCCAAGTCTGTCTTAGTCTGGAAGCTCCTCTGAAACCCATCCACCATGGGTGACCCTGCTGGTATGGAAATACCAGTGGCATAACCTCCAGCCTCACAGTAATGCACAAGCCACTACAGTACAACAAACTGACAGAAAAGTGGTGGAGAATAGGATATCTTGAGCTGGGGATTAGGAAATTAGATTCCTTCCAAAACATCTGACACTAACTTGTAGTGATCTAGAGTAAGTCACTTTACCTGTCTCTTTTTCCATTTCTTTTCCATGAGATTTATATTTCTAACTCCAAAGAACTGCTCACATGGATACATCACATGCCCATGAAACAGGCCAGGCATTAAACTGAACCTCATCCTCATGAACACAAGATGTTTGTTTGCAGCCACTTCCTGTGCAATGACTATATTTATTCTACACGCAGATTTAAGACAGCTCCCAGGAAGACCTCAGGCTATGCTGCCATGTGTATTATCTTAATTGCCTGAATTGGAGCTGTGGAGAGGGAGAAAAATACCACCATTTCTGAAGCCCAGACTTGTTTGTTCTTTCATTCTACCATAGAATCCCTTGTCAAAGAACTTGGTACTGGGACAACTTCTTGGAAAATTTGGAATTACATCACCAGGATGCCACTCTGTCCATCAAATACATCACAGGAAACAACAAATCTGATGGATGCATCTCCCGAAAAGGGCTTTGTGATGAGAATGGGTTTGTACTTCAAGAAATGACTGTGGCTCATTTACACAGCACCTGGCGCTTATCAGCAGTGGGCCAGTCAGCATGAGGGTGAGGTGAGCTACTCACAGAGGAGAGTAACCAAGCAGGTCTCAGCCCTTTTAGATGAAGTAGGTTCCATTTTCTACAGAAGATTCATTTACAAACCCAGAAAATCTTCGTTGTAGGTGGGATATGCTTGAAGGCACAGTACTAGAAAATGCCATTTGAGAAATTTTTAATATAAAGAAAAATATTTTTCTTTCCTTTTTTCTTTTTCCTTTCAGAGATGTCTCTTAGCGGCATAATCCTGCAGGTTTTTATAGCTGTGTTCGGACAAATCATAGTGAATACACAAAATTAAGGAACTAAAGCATGGATCTCTAGTGGTATAGAGGTAAAGACATTTTGGCTACTAATCAAAAGGTCAGTGGTTCAAACACACTACCTGCTTCATGGAAAAAAGGTGAGGTAGTCTGCTTCCATAAAGATTTATAGCCTTGGAAACCCAATGGGAGCTGCTATGATATGGAATTGGGTTTGGTTTTGTTTGAGAAGTATGGAGAAGAGAGTCAGGCCTGCTAAGCCTCACCTGATAGATACCAGCAAGTACTTTCTGCGGGCTAGCAGGTGAGTTTACTCATTGACACTTTTCCTGCCCTGTTGATGAATATGCTGTGATATGGGTAAGCCCTATGCTTTATGGATTAACCCAAATTTAAGCATGCTGTATAGATCTTCAGATCTACTACTAGGGATTATTTGTTTCAAGTTTCTATGAATGCAATGAAGGCAGTGGTGGTTCAGTGATAGTAGAATTCTGCCCTTCCAGTCAAGAGACCCAGGTTCAGGTCTCAGCCAAAGCAGTCACCACCTTATGTCAGTGGAAGCTTGTGTGTTGCTATGATGTTGAACAGAATTCTGTGGAGCATCTAGACTAAGACAGACTAGTTAGAAAGACCTGTCCATCTACTCCCAAAAATCAGCCAAGAAAACTCTATGGATCATAAAGGTACGATCTGCAACCAACATGGAGATGATTATGACCAGGCAGTGATTAGTTCCATTGTGCATGTGGTTCATGAATTGAGGGTTCACTTGATGGCAGTGGACAACAATGAACACAATATATGATATATGATCTCCTGTTTTGAACAGTTAGTATCTACCACATCACACCACACCAAAGCCTCTCCCCTGAAGCAGCAACTCTGCTTTCTGAGCTTTGTGAGGTGTAGAGCCACTTCCAAAGGGTAAGGAAAGAGTGGAAATAACTGCTGAGGCTTGGATACTGACAACAGGCATTCTATTCCCTGGAGGATTTATTGAAGAAAAGAAAACTAATTTGAAACCCTGCTTAAAATCAGTTCATGGACTTCATCTTGTTGCATTGTTAAGCACTATTGAGTCATTTCCAACTCATTACAACTCTATGTACAATAGAACATAATGCTGCATGGTCCTATGTCACCCCCACAATCATTACTGTATGTTGTCTAGGGATTATAAAGTCATTTGGGTCAACAAACTCTCTTCAGAGAGTCAAATACTTTACACCTTTTTACTCAGACACTCATTCATTCATTAAGATTATACATATTATCCTCAAACCAGAAAGCTATATTTACATGGGATCATCATACTCATGGAATGGGGGGCTCAGCTTGGTCTTCCTGGAAGGGTTGGATATGGTGGGAATTTTAGGTGTCACAGAGTCACTGCTAACCAAAACATTAGAGGTTCTAGTCTATTTAAAGGCACCTTGGAAAAAGCTCCTAGTGATCTACTTCTGAAACAGCAGCCATTGAAAACCTTATGGAGCACAGCTCTACTCTGGCATAT
>NW_006922629.1:242577-246509 GCF_000298275.1 Orycteropus afer afer
TATATATATGTTTTTGCATGGCACATAGGATGGGATGAAAGCAATAGGCAATGGAGAGAATGGAGAAGAAAGGAGTCTCTCTTGTCCTCTTGCTTCAGTGTTGAGATGGTGCCTCCATCAGCCAAGATTTCTGAGTGATCACAAGAGACAGAACTTCCAGCTGACCTGTGATAGACAATTAGCATGCATAAGAAATGGACCTGTGTTGTACTAAGTTACTGAAACACTAGGGTTGATACCACAGTGTAGCCTAGCCTGTCTGGACACTTTTTTTTTTTTTACCTCCTTTTTCACTCCTCTTTCTGCCATTTCCTCCTATTTCAATCCAGGCACCAGAAGACCCTTGCTTTCTTTCATTTAGGCACTGAAATCTGACTTTCCTCTTAGAGTCTATCCTAGATCTGTTCTTATTTCCTATGCCCAAGACTGTACCTTATCTATTTCCTTGTTCCAAACAGCTGATAGCTTTGCATAACAACAAAAGATTCCCAGGGAAATGACTAAAAATCTTGCCCCAGGAAAAAATCTACACCCTTCACATCTCCAATTATCTGAAGCTCAACCTACCTTGAACAATTTTGCTCCTCAAGTCTGATTGCCACTGTGAGGAGTTGGAAAACCTTCTCCAAGTCTTGTCTGACATTCCATGGATGGACTTTTTGGCTGAGCCTACAGCTTGTTGTGAATTCTAGGCCATCCCTTAGTGGGATGCTGGCATACTGAAAATGTAAATAAACAAATAACAGCCTTTGGATTATAGCTTGAGAGCTGTATGGAAACTAAGGAAAAAAGTAATTCTTATTATGATGGCCTGAATATGTGATGAAGGAACTCTGGTGGCACAGCAGCTTTGGCTGCTCATGAAAATGTTGAAGGTTCAAAGCCATCAGCCATTCCTTGTGAGAAAGATGTGGCAATCTGCTTCCATGAAAATTTACAGCTGGGAGAAAGATGAGGCAGTCTGCTTTTGTAAAGATTTACAGCCTTGGAAACCCTATGGGGCATTACTCTGTCCTATAGGTTGGCTATGAGTTGGAATAGACTCAATGGCAGTGGGGTTTTGGATATGTGATGAGCATCATCGTCTGTAAGCAAGGATTGAAATCAAAGCAAAATATTCATCTATATTCTTAATGTAAAAATTAACTACATGTATGTGTGTGCATAATAGGAGTTCTGGTGGCGTAGTGTCTAAGGCTGGCAGTTCAAACCTGCCACCCACTCCTCAGAAGGAAGATTGGACAATCTACTTCCTTATAGATACAGCCTCAGAAACCCAAGGAGGGGTCAGTATGAGTCGAATCGACTCAATGGCAGTGAGTTTGGTTTTGATATGATGTGTGTATAGATTTGATTAGCAAGGAGAGCAGAAATCCTCTCTGATTAGCAAGACAAAATAAAAGTATTTTGCATTTGTATTTTGTTTCTAAAAGCTCAGACATTTCTCTGAATTCAAATGTTTATGTTTGCAAATTGACAGTACATACATACTAACCTATTGTCTATAATAAAGGGGATGATGAAAGGCTCTCATATTTTGTAGTCACAGAAGGATGAGTCATAGATATAGTTGCAGGATGTCCAGTCTCTTCAGGAAGTTCAGTTTCTCCAGAGGACAGATAGAATTCCTAACACCATCCCACCCATGAAGGGAAAAGATACTGATGGGTTTGGCTTTTTGTTTCCTGCCAACAATATACAGACAGTCCTACGATTAAGAACAAGTTCCATTGCTAAGTCTGTTTTCTTAAGTCAAATATGTAGGTAAATCAGAACAGTTAGGTATAGTTGGTATCTAACATCAGTTAGTCAAATTTTTGTGTTTGTATATAGTATATAGTGTACCTTTATATGCATTAAAAAATTTAAGGAAATATTTCCAGATCTGCTAAAACATTTTTAACATAATATAGCAATAATAACAATGTTTTAATGTACGTTGCAAAGTTGCACCAGTTTGTGATTAAAAACCATTGTAGGTACCTTGGGTATTTAATATAATAGGCTATATGGGGTTGGTTTGTAATGGTAAGTGTTATGTAAATAGAAAATTCTTAACCCAGGGACTGCCTTTATTCCATATTTTTGCAGCTAGTCTCTGAACCACTTAAGGCATATTCATTCTCTGAACCACCTAGTGGTTTTTACAGAAACTGAAAAATCCTAGTTCTCTCTTTCTTCACCACAAAAACACAGCAAGAAATTAATCTCTTTACAACTCACCACAGCTGGAGCAAAGACTGGCTTTCTGGCTAAGGGAAATGGTAGCTGGTTCCGGGCTACTTCCTACTGTATGAACACTTCTTAGCTGTTATTACCTCTGAGCTGGATTATGCCTCTCCCTGCAGTACTCAACAATTACTAAGGCCAACAGCTAAATTCTCCAGACAGAACTGAAACAGCTGTCATACAAAGAACTATTTTAAAAATAGTGGTGTTCCTTAGAGGCAAGGAGGTGAGACTGGCTTATTTCTTTGGAATCCAGAAAGAATGAAAATGTGGTCTGTCTACCCAGAGCTGATGTATTCATGGGCAGAGCAGGTGGCTGCCTATATGTTGGTATGTAAAGAATGCCAAGAAGGCCCCTAGCTAAAAATACTGCTCCACCTCCAACTGGTAATGAGATGCCCAAAATCTACCATGAAGGAGTCATTTTTTGTTTTAAATTTTTGCCTCCTCTAGCATCCTCCTTACAAATGCAAATAATTTTAGGAAGGGACCATTTATCATTAACTCCTTAATGTAAATTAATCAATCAGATACTTGGCTCTATGTCAACACCAGTCAGTTTTTTGTACTGTAGTGGCCTGTGTGTTGCTATGATGTAGGAAGCTATGCCACTGGTATTTCAAATACCAGCAAGGTCACTTATGGTAGACAGCTTCCAGATGGGAAGAAAGGCCTAGTAATCTACTTCCGGAAATCAGCCAATGAAAACATGATGGATCATAACAGACTATTGTCTGATGGTGCTGGAGGTTGAACGCCCTCTGTTGGAAGGCACTCAAAATACAGTTGTTGCAACAATGGACTTGAGCATACCAATGATCATGAAGATGGCCAGAAAGATGACAACTTTTCATTCTGTTGTGCCTATGGTTGCCAAGAGTCACAACTGATGAAGACTAGGATAGAGATTGGTAGAACCCTCATGAAGTCCTTAGTCACCCTTCAAGTCTGGAACTAAACTTGCCCCCCCCCATAACTGAACTTTCAGCCAAACAATAGCCAGGTCTATAAGGTGAAAAATAACACCAGAGTGGTATGCACTTCTTAGCACAATCAACCATTAGAGATCAAAAAGGTAGGATACACCCAGGGATAAAGCTCAGAAGGCAGGAAGGAATAGGAAAGAAGGATGAATGAAAACAAGAAGCAAGGGAAGAAGTGAGAAGAGTACTTTATGTTGTGGGAATTGCAATCAATGTCAAAACGAAGTGCATGTGAATTGTTGAATGGAAAACCAATTTGCTCTGTAACCTTTTACTCAAATCACTAAAAAAAAATTTCCTTAAAAAAAGTCAGAGCTGAGATACAGCAAGATGGCAGACTAGGCAGAAAGACTGCACAGACCCTCTTCAACAAAGAAAAGGGAAACCAATTAACACTGACACAGAAGATAATCCTGGACTCCTGAGCCTTGAAGGGAAGGATATACAAGTGGATTAAACCCCAATTAGCAGAAGAATTTGCATGAAAATTCCAAAAAGGGAGACAGTTGGAGTTGCGGTCTGGCAGTGATCCTGAGCGATCCTGACTGCACAGACAGCTTGGAGATTCCCGAGTGGTGGTAGGACTTAAGAATTAACCTAAAAATAACCCTGCTAGCCAGGGACTGCACGGAGGACTGTGCACGGTGGCTGGGGAACAAACGGAGAAGGTGAAGAGAAAGGTGGGCTAAGCTGTGGACTTTTGCTGGTCCGGAGGGCACC
>NW_006922629.1:250035-261111 GCF_000298275.1 Orycteropus afer afer
AAAAAAAAAAAAAAAGAAAAGAAAAGAAAAAAAAAGTTAGAGCTGAATCAACATCAACTAATAATAATGGCTCTTTGCCAACTAGTTGAAATTGAGAGTAAAAATAAGGGAAAGTTCTAGGTAAGATTCTCAGAGACTTACAAGGAAACTGAGCACATGGAAAGGGAACTAAGCATTGGATTGGAAGGAAGAGGTAGAGAAAGAGGAAGATCATTGTATTACTAATATCTGATATTTGTATAGTATTATAGGCATATGTCACATATCCTCGGAAGGAAGGTTGGGCAATCTACTTCTGTAGTGATACTACATCGGAAACCCAAGGAGAGGATACTATGAGTCAGGTCTGACTCAATGGCAAACAACAACAACAACACATAATGTCCAACTGTACATATATAGATGTTGTCCATAATGTTATAATAGAGTTCAGAAATCCCAATGGAATGGAATGTAGCAAACACAACAGCTTCCCATAGGCCACATTTGTATCTCATGTCTCTTGTATACAAAGTTATTGTGCTGCCAGACATATGTTGGTTGGTTGGTTGGGATGTGCTGTCGAGTCAGACCCGACTCATAGCGGGTAATAACATATTTTTTTTTGTCACTGTCAAGCACCCATATTAAAGAATCTCTTCAGATATTGTTACATTGAAGTGCCTACATTGTGTAGTTCTTAGTGAAAGTTGTAGTTTAGTTTCATGCTGAGAGGGATTCACTTTTGTGTTTGATCCTCAATCCCTATCATTAGCAGTTTCTTCATATTTGATTTAGGTTCCTCTCAAATTTTAGTTAGCCTTGTAGCTTTCAGTGGAGCTTATCCTTTAACAGTGGAGAATTTTTTCTTTGTTTTTGAGGATAGTCACGATTGTCGGGTAATAACCCTCCTTGGGTTTCCGAGGCAGTATTGCTATGGAAATAGATTGCCTCATCTTCCTTCCAAGGAGTGGCTGGTGGGTTTGAAATGCTAGTCTTCTGGTTAGCAGTAAAGTACCTTAGGCACTATGCTAATGAACAGTAAATATATAACTTACTATACATATGTCTTTATAGTCATAATAATGCCTAAGTTATTTATGTATGTATTGTACAGTATTTTCTATCTAAAAAGTTTACCATATAACAGTTAATACTTTGACTCATAGGCAGCAGCATCCAAAATTCACATATCCTCTTGAGTGTTGTAGTGTTATCTCTCCATTTAATTTTCTTTCCAAAATATTACTATGAAGTGCATCATGGTTTCCAAGCACAGCAAACCAGTGTTGGTGATAACAACAGCAAGAAGCAAAGGAAACGATTGATTTGGGAGTGTAACAAAGTTTATTAAATAACACAAAAGTGGAAAATCAGTGAATGTTGTTGCTCACAATTTAAGCAAATTATACTCGACAATCATGACAATTCTCAAAAACAAAGAAAAAATTCTCCAAGCTATTAAAGGATAAGCTCCAATGAAAGCTATAAGGCTAAATAAAATTTGAGAGGGACCTAAATCAAATATGAAGAAATTGCTAATGATAGGGATTGAGGATCAAACACAAAAGTGAATCCCTCTCAGCATGAAACTAAAATACAACTTTCACTAAGAACTACGCAATGTAGGCACTTCAGTGTAACAATATCTGAAGAGATTCTTTAATATGGGTACTTGACAGTGACAAAAAAAATAAATGTTATTACGAACAGAACCATAACTATAAACAGAAGAGTACAATGCTTAATAAAGTTACCTTAAGGGTGTAGTCACACATATACTACTATACAAGTATAAATAACACATGACCACTATGTGATTTTTGAGTAAATCTGCTTTCTCTGTCTAGGTCTGGCCCAAGTCCTCTTAGTCCCATGCACCTAGATCTGAATCTCTTGCTGTTGTCTGCTGTGTCCTTTCTGGTTCAGGGACAACAGGGTATCTTCCCCAGTGCACATCCTGTGCAATAATACAGGGCCATGTGCTTGGGAGAGATACACACTGGGTTTAATGCTCCATTAGACAGTCCCTGAGTGGTGCAAATGGTTAATGCACTCAGTTGACTATTTGATTCTAAACAGAAGTGCCTTAGGAGAAAAGCCTGGAGATCTACTTCTGAAAAAATCAGCCACTGAAGAACTGGAGCACAGTTCTACTCTGATAGAGTTGGAGTCTACTCAATGGCAAATGGTTTAATCATCATTTTGAAATTCTTAGTAATTTTTGAGCAAAGGCCCCACATTTTCATTTTGTACCAGCAAATGACATCACTGGTCCTGAGAGAAGCCTTGTCACCTTCTTGTACCAGGACTAGTGTAGACTGGGGCATTCTCAGGCTCCCAGTTCATATTTTAGAACAGCAGACAGGGATGTGTCAGTAAGGGACGGAGATGAAACAGTCAAAATTGAGAGGGAGGCACTAACCTGAGGTCAGGGGACCTCTAATCAAGCAAGGCCAGCATCTTCATCATTGAATCCAAGGAGTATATGTGATGGACAGTCAAGCTCTGGGCCAACACCAACACTGAGATCAGATGAGGGATAGGTAGAAGATGGGCAGCCGCAGTGGTCACAGTGTCATAGGAGGGCTAGGGTCAGCAGCCAGAAAGTTTTGTCCAAAACTGGTGCAAGGATAACTTGATGCAGGGCTTAGCCCCTGTGGAGTAAGAGTGTCAAGAGGTGGCCAAGAAAGTCAGGGTCCCTTCCAACCAGGCTGGGGTTAAGGGCTAGATCCCATCCCAGCTGAAGATCAGGGGAAGCAGGTAGCCAGAAACTCAGGCCACTGGCCAATCCTAACAGATGTGGAGGAAGGGAGAAGGAGAGGAGACTGTTACTCTGTGTGCCTTCTGGTAGACTCCTGGGGATCTTCTGAGCAGGAGTCTTACTAACACTCCTAGGTTCAGCTCACTCTGGATACCAGTGGGATAGGACAAGAGACTATAGATGATCAAATGTACCTTCCATGGTAACAGGGAGAGTGAGAGCAGATAGGACATAACTTAGCAGGTCTTTTATACTAAACCTAGAGTTTTCATCAACAGTGTTTCCATAGCTCTGGCTGTATCTGCTCTTATTTTGCTGGTGTATTGTTTTTGTTGTTAGCTGCCATGGCAACTCCATGGACAATGGAGCAAAATGCTGCTTGATCCTGTGCCATCCTCATAATTTGTTGTAGATTGGACTATTGTGATCCATAGGGCTTTCCACTGGCTGATTTTTAGAAGTAGTTTTCCTTCCTAGTTCATCTTAGTCCGGAAGCTCTGCTGAAACCTGCTAGCTGTGTCAAAGTGCTAGAATTTAAGATGCTATAGTTCTTCTTCAATGTTTATATTATAATTGCTTCTCTTTTCTCAGGACTGGGAGAGTTAAAAGGCTCTTTCTCTCTTTCTGTCTCTCTTCTGCCCTAGATTTTACCTGAAAAGTCTCTCCATGACTCAGAAGACCTGCACTCACTGAGCCTTTCACTGTTTACTATCAATCACCCTCCTTGGCATCAGTAGTTAGTTTGAAAATGTCCATCTGTTGCATCACTGGCCTTTGCTGTTTAACTGTTGCGTTTCTGTATTTATTATATATCCATCTTTTATGGGGAGGCAGTGCTTGGGTAAGAAGAAATACAGATGGAACACATCCATCATATTCTGGATTCTTTATGGAGGTTAGACATCAATGACTTCTAAGTCTCCTGCCAGATTCTATTACATAAATAAACTAAAATCTGATGGAGAAAAATTCTACCTGAAAATTGTCTGAGCTCTAAAGCATAGAATCTCAGACATATGTCAATCATGAATAACTCTAATAAGATGATCATAGCTAATTTGAATTGAGCACTATGTGCCAGTAACTATGCTAATTGTACAATTTCATTTAATCCTCACAACAACCTATGAGGAATTTTCCTTAATATCTCTGTTTTATAGATGAAGAATGGAAGTAGTGGTGATTTGGTGGTAAAATTCTCATCTTAAACGCAGGAAACCGAGGTTAAATTCCTGGCCAAGGCATTTAATCTGTCAATGGTGGCTTGTGTGTTGCCACGACACTGAAAATGTTTGGGTGAAGCTTCTAGATTAAGGGAGACTAGGAGGAAAGTTCTGGTGAATTCTTCAGAAAATTAGCCAATGGAAAAGCTAAGGATCACAATTGTCCAATCTGCAATCAATCATGGGGATGGTGCAGGATTGGGCAGCATTTCATTCTGCTGTGCATAAGGTCACCATGAGTTGGGCATTGACTCAACAGCAGTTAATAACAACAATACTAGTAATCAATGAAGCCATAACCTGAGTCACCACTGCGTGCCCATTTGACCTCAAAGGGATCTAGTCCAGGGAGAAATTCCAGCAAAGATGTCTTATGTAGACGTTGGTTTGTAGCTCTTCCTATAACAAGTATTTAGACTTAGCTGTGGTATTGCGTAGGCCTGGAGCTTTTGAGCTAATAGGTTTTTCTCTGCTTCTGATGGTTTGGGTTCTGATAGTCGATGCCATTACTTTTATCTTTGCACAGTGTCACTACTTCCTGACCTTGACTATGTGTTCAGACATAATAGTTCCCAGGATCCTTTGGAAATGTGTGGCTTAAGATCAACACTGCTGAAGGCCAAGGCAATGCCCCTCACTCTCTAGAGGAGAACACTTGGTTTGCACTGACCCTTAGCTTTGCTTCAGTATATATATCCCTGACCTTACAGGATATCTACTTAAATTACTCAAACTCTTGACAACTATTTTTGACCAGCTCTGCCTTCTGTTTTGTCAATAAAAACCACTGAACTGTGGAATCAGATCTCACTGCCTTTAAGCACATTTCACTTAACCATTAAATGATTTTCAGAATAGTGTCAGGCACAGATAAAGAAGTAAATGTGCATGTGTGCCTCATCTTCCCAGTCTCCTGATGACAAACTGTAATCGTCTGTCTTAGTAACCTAGTGTTTCTGTAACACAAATATCACAAGTGGGTGATATTTAAAGAACAGAAACTTTTCTCCCTGTTCAGGCAGCTAAAATTTCAAATCAAGATCTTGACTGTGATGATTCCTTCTTTGTCAGTAGCTCCATGTGTTTGGTGTTTCTTGGCTTATAGATAAATGATCCTCACACGGCATTTGGTCCTTGACTCCTGTGTGTATCTCTGTGTCTGTTTTGCTTCTTTTCTTTAACTCAGAAGTGATTAGGTCTAGAATCCCACTATATTGACATGACCTCATTAATGTAACAAAATAAAATGCAAAGTTCCAAACAAGGTCATATTCACAGCTATAGGGGTTAGGATTTTAACATATATATTTTGGAGGAAGTATTAAACTCTAATATCATCTTCTGGTTGCTCCCTCACACTTGCTCTCTCACACACTCATAGTCCTATGCCCCTATTTCTGTCCAATGACACTGTCCTTGTTCAGAGCTTGCTTGCCTCCTCTGACCCAGATAAATAAGCCTCCTGCCCGGTCTACCCTCATCCAGGTTGTTACCTCTCTGATCATCCTTAAACAGAACATATCACAAATCTGCTCCAAATCCTACAGGAGTGTTTCCTCAGTCTACACTCATTACATGGCACTCAAAGTCCTGCAACAGCTGTCCCCAAATTCACCTTCCAACCTCATCACCACTGCATGCACCTTACCATTTATCCAACCAAGCATGGATTTAACCCACATTTATTGATTACCTCCTAGAGCCAGGGACTCTGCTATCTGCTAGGGAATGTTAGTAAACAGGATAAAAGCTTATAATTGGCCTCCCAGTGTTCTTCAAATCCCTACAATCTTCCCTACCCTCCATGAATCTGTCCAACACTGATGCTTTTCGTTCAACTGGAAGGTGCTATTCCCTTTCTTGCCTATTAAAATCACTCTTATCTTCTTTGTCATAGTTCAAATGTCCATCCTCTCTGACACTGACCTTAAACCATTTGGAATCTCCTCCTGAAGTCTAAGTACCTGTGCTTGAATCCTGACTTCACTGAGCAATTGAATGACTTTGGGCAATTTTAACCTCACTGGATCTCAGTTTTTTCATCCCTCATATAACTGACAGGACAGATGAGATTTTGTACTTAAGGCATTTGGAACAGGGTAAGAAATTTTTTCTAGTCAACTGGCTCCTACAACATGTTTCCAATATTGATATTTTTATGTATGTCATTCTGCCTTCCCATCTGACTGTTTCCTTTGATTAAAAAAAAAAATAATAAGTCTGGGATTGTCATTTGTCTCTATATTCCAGTGTCATGAAGCACAGAGCTTTAATCATAATAGCTATGTAATAAATCCTGCTTACTTGAATTGATTGCTATACAACTATAGATATGTTGATAATTTTAAGGTCATTTTACCCATTACTCTGCCTTCAGGTATGACTTTCCTAATTCTAGATAGATGAGAGTCTGGCCCACTAACAACCTATTTCACTTTGCGATATTTCAAATCAAACTGAAAACCTTCAAGACCATTCACCCACAGATGACAAATAGATGCACTTTATGTGTGGACTCCAGTCAATTAGTAATTACTTTCTTAAGTGCTGTGAGAGCTACAACTGATTAGTGATGTCTACTTGCATAAATTTGGCACCTATTAAAGTGTGTGTTGTGTATTTGCCATTCCTTATTTAGTTCATTGCTATCATTTGCATAAAATAAAACTAATGTTCAGAGAAGTTGAATAACATCCTCAAGCTCACTGTTAGTTAATGTCAAATTATAAAATGGAAGTCAGGTGTTCTAAATGATAGTTCAGCATTTTTCAGAAAGGATGAAGTTTCGAAGAAATGGATCCAATTGTGAATCTATGCACAATTTACCTGGGGATTTAACTGCCCATACTCATAATTTCATGGTCTAAAGATTGTCTTTGAAGCACAACACATAAGCACCTAAGAGAGGAGTATTCCCTTTGAGAAGGAACATCTTTCTCCCAGACAATCTACCCAAATCTGGAAGTTCCAGTTGAAGGCCTGTCCAAACCACAAAGATGGAAAGCTGATTCCTGGGCTGCTCTAGAAAGAGGTGAGACATCTTGAACAGGTTGCCATAGATCTTAAACATTAAAACAGTAAAATCAGGTAAATGACATATCTTGTAGAGGAAAAGAGACTCTTCTTCATAATTTATTATTTTAAATTCAAAATGGAAGCACCAAAAGAACTTCTTTGTGGGAAAAAATGATCCTGCAATCTTCAACACAGTTAACTTCCAGATAAACTGAAATTCCTGAAGAATTCATATCACACAGTTGTATCAGCAGAATTTAGACTCTGATTGTGTAAGATTAGAGTAGTTAGGGGAGGAAATGGACATCATTTCTCACAAAAACCACCAAAAGGCAAAATTCTTTAGAAATCTGGTATTTATCCTCAAGAATGAGCATTGTTCTACCTGTAAAATGTCCAGTCCTATCACTGAATCTCATCACATTGTAGCTCCCATCTCAGTACAACTTGAGGCCTAACTCCAAAAGGGCATGCTTACTTGTACTTGCTTAATACACAAAGGCTGGTATGTACACTCAGAATATTATAGCTGAAGAGGAAGTTAGAGATCAAAGCCCAATCTATCTTTGCAGAGTCCCCAAAAGATGAAAAGACTTATGTAAGGTCATACTATACATCATTGTCAGAGCTCATCCACAAACCCAGGACTCCACTCAAGGTCTTCCTCCATCTAATCTACACGTTCCAGAATTGCTTGGTGTTCACAGAAACTGGAATGGATCATTAGAAAGAAAGGATCCAAAGCAATTTTATTCATTCCAAAATACCAACATGGATGGTATCTGAGTTAACAATTCCATTCCTTTGATACAGCCAAAAATATTCTCACATTCTTACTCTTGGGTCCCTAGAACCCCTTCTAGTTGCCTTGCCTTACAGAGAATCAGAGGAAACCAGACCTTGCTTGATTGCTTATTAAATGTGTCAGATTATCTCACTAAAACCTCACAATGTATGTTCAAGAGATGGATTCTTCCAAGAAATTCACTTACTTACTTAAGGTCATATGATTAATGAATGGTGGATGTTAGAGATTGAATTGGATCCCCCAAAAAATTGTGTTGTAAATTCTAACCTCTATGCCTGTGGTTATAATCTCATTTGGGAATGGTCTGTCTTTGATATTTTAATGAGATAGGATTAGTGTAGGATGTGTCCTAAATCAATTTCTTTTTAAATACAAAAGAGATAAAACAAGCAAGCGAGAGAAGCAGAAATGGGGGAAGAGAGACACCAAGTCACATGTAGATTGCCAAGGAGCAGAAGTTCAAAACAGACAAGGACCCTCCTCTAGAGCACACAAAGAGAGTCTTCTCCTAGAGCCAGGACCCTGAATTCATACTTCCAGTCTCCTATACTGTGAGAAATTTTCTGTTTGTTAAAGCCACCTATCTGTGGTATTTCTGTTAAAGAAACACTAGATAACCAAGGCAATGGAATTGAGATTCAAAGCCAGATCTATTCTCTCCAAATCCTGTAGACTTTGTGCAATGTCAAGTACCTCCTAATACCCACTGGGTTAGAGAACATTTACCATGTTATTTCAGAAAAGGAAGGAAGGAAGGGAGGGAAGGAAAAGTCATGTGCTATCAGTATCCATGTAAGGGGCCAAGAGCTGGTATAGTGAGCCAAGGTGAAAAATGGGCTCATGCAAGGCTATAGTTCTCAGTAAACAATTAACATTTACCAGTGGTGAGATCACAATTTTTATTGACTTACACAATGATCGAGATGAAAGGGAATTGGGCAAGATTCATTATTGGGTCAGTCTCCCTCAGACCCTCATCCCAGGTGAATTGACACATGTATGACCCCAATATACATTGTAAATGAAAGATAAAGGGACAAAAGTGTCTAGAGGTTTTATATTTCAAAGTGCATGGGACAAAAGAAAGGGGGTAAGAGGAATCAGCCAGAAAGAACTCTCTCTCCCATCTAGCTACAAGATTAATTTTTAAGCCTGCATTTTCTGACTATGTGTTGAAGTGGACTTGATGGCAGAGGATTTTTTTAAATTTTATTTTATTTTTGCATTTTCTGATTAATGATACAGTAGGTTAAAATCATTGGGAGAGACTACCTTTCCTGGGGTGTATACTTAATACAATTAAGTAGTTATGGAGATGGTGGAATTAAAACTCACACTATGTGATTTCCTCCACCAAGGCCTGTATTCTTCGCATTCATGTTTGCTGGAACCCTACTGTCATGAGAAGTATGGGGACCCTTTCTGCTGATGGAGTGAGCTCCTTATTGCTATTAGATGCCATTAAGTCAGTTCTGACTCATAGCAACCCTATGTACAACAGAACGAAACACTGCCCAGTCCTATGATAGCCTCATGATTGTTTTCATGCTTGATTCCATCATAAAAGTGACTGTGTCAATCCATGTCATTGAGGTTCTTACCCTTTTTTATGGACCATCTTCTTTACCAAGCATGATATCCTTCTCCAGGGATCAGTCCATTCTGACAAAATGACCAAAGTATGAAAGAAAATCTGGCCATTCTCACTTCTAAGGAGCATCTGGCTGTACTTCCTCCAAGACAGATTTATTCATTCTTCTAGCAGCCCATGGTACTTTCAATGTTCTTTGCTAACATAACTCAAATGCATCAATTCTTCTGTGGTCTTCTTTATTCATTGTCCAGCTCTCACATGAATATGAGGCTACTGAAAATACCATATGTTGAGTCAGGCATACCTTAGTCCTCATGAAGACATCTTTGCTCTTCAGCACTTGAAAGAGGTCCTTTGCAGCTGATTTGCCCAATGCAATATGTTGTTTGATTTCTTATCTGTTGTTTCCACGGACAATGATTGTGGACCCAAATAAAATGAAATCGTTGGAAACTTCAATCTTCTCTCCATTTATATGATGATATTTATTGGTTCACTTGTAAGCATTTCTGTTTTCTTGATGATGAGGTGCAATCCATATTGAAGGCTTTAGTCTCTGATCTTCAGTAAATGCTTCAAGTCTTCTTCACTTTCAGCAAGCAAGGTTGTGTCATCTGCATATCACAGGTTATTAATGAATCTTCCTCCAATTCTGATTCTGCATTCTTTTTCATGTAGTTCATCTTCTCAGATGATTTGCTCAGAATACATATTCCATAAGTATGGTGAAAGGATACAATTTGATACACACCTTGCCTGATTTTAAATCATACAGTATCCCCTTCTGTTCAAATGACTGCCTCTTAGTCTATGTACAGATTCCTCAGAGCACTTAATTGTGTTCAAAATTCCCATTCTTCATGATGTTATCCATAATTTGTTATAATCTGCACAGTTGAATGCCTTTGCATAATCAATGAAGCACAGGTAAACATCTTTCTGGTATTCTTTGCTTTAAGCTAAGATCCATCTGACACCAGAAATTATATCCCTCATTCCACATCCTCTTCTGATTCCAGCTTGAATTTCTGGCCATTCCCTATCAGTATACTGCTGCAACCTTTTTTTTTTTTTTCAGCAAAATTTTACATGTATGTGATATTAACAGTATTGTTCAATAATTTCCACATTCTATTGGGTCAACTTTCTTTGGAATGGGCACAAATATGTATCTCTTCCAGTTGATTGGCCAGGCAGCTCTCTTCCAAATTTTTTGACATAAATGAGTGATTGCCTCCAGTGGTGAATCCTTTTGTTGGAACACCTCATTGGGTATTTTGTCAGTTCCTGGAGGCTTGTTTTTTTGCTATTGCCTTCACTGAAGGTTGGACTTCTTCCTTCAACACTATCACTTCTTGATCATATGCTACCTCCTGAAATGATTGAACATTGAACAATTCTTTTTGGTAAAATGACTTGGTATATTCCTTCCATCTTCTTTGGATGCTTCTTACATTGTTCGATATTTTGTCATACAAACTCAAACCAAACTCAACTGCTATTGGATTGATTACAGCTCTTAGTGACGTCCACTGGGTTTCCAAGGCTGTAAATCTTTACAGAAGCAGACTGCCTCATCTTTCTTCCATGGAGAAACTGGTGGGTTTGAACCCCCAATGTTTTAGTTAGCAGCCATGTACCTTAACCACTATACCACCAGAACTCCTATTTTGCCCACAGAATCCTTCAGTAT
>NW_006922629.1:261873-262811 GCF_000298275.1 Orycteropus afer afer
TTTTTTTTTTTTTTTTTAACTATTAATTCCTTGTCTTGTGGTTGCTTTGTGTTTCTGTAGCATCACTATGAATCAGAGTCAACTCTACAGCAATGGGTTAGTTTTGTGTTTCTGTGCTCCCATTTTATTTTAAAGTAAACTTGGAGTCAGTTAGGCCAGAGTTCCAATCCAAAACAAATCATTAAACATCTTTGTTTCCTTATCTGTAAAACCCTCCATTTTTCCAATCTATTGATTTGAAAATTACATATTCTATTTCTTTTCTTTCAGTGGATACCTTTTTTGTGTGTATGTATGATTTGGGTGAAAGTTTACAGAGCAAATTAGCTTTCCATGCAACAATTCATACACATTTTGTTTTGTGGTATTGATTGTAATCCCCACAATGCAATAGCACTCTTCTCACTTCCTCCCTGTGTTTCCCATTTCCTTTCATACTTCTTTACTATCCCTCCCTGCCTTCTTAGATTTATCACTGGGTAAATGCTGCCCTGTTGATCTCATATAGTTGATTGTTCTAATGATGCATACCTTTCTAGTATTATCATTCACCTTTTTCACCTATCTATTTTTTGGCTGAACGTTGAGGCACAAGGGTGAGTTCAGTTCCTGGCTTGAAAGGATTCTATTAGCCATAGTCTGAGGGGTTCCACCAGTCTCTATCAGACCAGTAAGTCTGGTCTTTTTTATGATTTTTAATTTTGTTCCACATTTTTCTTTCACTCAATCCAGGATCTCCTATTGTGTTCCTTTTCAGAGCAGTCAGCACTGGTAGCCAGGCACCATCTAATTCTTCTGGTCTCAAGGTCATGAAGGCTGAGTTTCACGTGCTCCATTAGTCCTTTGGATTAATTGTTTCCTTGCATCTTTGGTTTTCTTCACTCTTCTATGCTCCAGACAGGGAGACAGCAATAGTTGCAACTCAGATGGCCACTCTC
>NW_006922629.1:285600-288447 GCF_000298275.1 Orycteropus afer afer
AAAAAAAAAAAAGAAGAAGAAGAAGAAGAAGAAAGACCAGTTTCCATCAAGTTAGTTCCATCTTATGATGCTATGGTGTCAGAATAGAACTGTACTCCATTGAGTTTCTGTGACTCTGGCCATTCAGAAGCTGATCACAGGTTTTTTCTTTTGAGGCACCTCTGGGAGGACTTCAGTCTTTACAGAGAACATATCATGTTTGGTAAAGTAGTAGCTCCAACATTTGTCTGTCAGTTTTTTGTACTGTGGTGACTTGCATTTTGCTGATAGAATGGAAGATATGCCACCAGTATTTCAAATATCTGCAGGGTCACCATAGACTAAGAGCATAGATACCAGAGGTACCAGATTAGACTGACTGGATAGAAAGATGGGGTCATCCACTTCTGAAGGAATAAGGCACTGAAAACCTTATGAATAGTAGTGAAACTCATTAATATATTACTGGAAAATTTTATGAATAGCAGTGAAACATTATCTGCTACAGTGCCAAAAGATGAACCCCTCAGGTTGGAAGACACTTAAAATACAACAGGGGAATTTGAGCTGCCTCTTCAAAGAAATTGAGAAAGATGTTTACCTGTGTTTTATTGACTAAGCAAAGGCATTTGACTATGTAGAGCATATCAAATTATGGATAACATCGAGAAGAATAGGAATTCCAGAACACTTGATTGTAATCATGAGGAACCTATACATAGACCAGGAGGCTGTCGTTTAAACAGAGCAAATGGATACTGTCTGGTTTAAAATCAGGAAGAGGGTGCATCAGGGTTGTATCCTTTCACCATACTTATTCAATCTGTATGTTGTTAGGTGCCATCGAGTTACTCCGACTCAAAGCGACTATGTGCAGCAGAACAAAACACTACCCACTCCCGCACCAGCTCTATTATGCCTGCTGTACTTGAGTCTATTGTTGCAGCCACTGTGTCAATCCACCTCCTTGAGGGCCTTCTCCTCTTTAGTCGACCTTCCACCTTACCAAGCATGACATCCTTCTCCAGGTAATGGTCCCTTCTGGCAACATGACCAAAGTAGGTGGAAGGAAGTCTAGGCATTCTCACTTCCAAGGAGCATTGCAGCTGCATTCCCTCTGGGACAAATTTGTTAGTTCTTTTAGCAGTCCACGGTATTTTCAGCATTCTTTGCCAGCACCACTACTCAAAAGCATCAATTCTTCTACGGTCTTCCTTCTTCATTGTCTAGCTCTCACATGCATATGAGGTGATTGAAAACACCATGGCTTGTGTCAGGTCCACCTTAGTCCTCAGGGAAACATCTTTGCTCCTCAGCACTTGAAAGAGGTCTTTTGCAGCCAATTTGCCCAGTGCTATATGTCATCTGATGTCCTGACTGCTACTTCCCATTGGTGTCGATTGTAGAACAAAGCAGTGTGAAGTCTTTGACATTTTCAATCTGTTCTCCATTTATTGTGATGCTTCTTATAGGTCCAGTTGTGAGGATTTGTGTTTTCTTTATATTGAGATGTAATCCATACTGCAGACTGTAGTCTTCAATCTTCATCAGTAAATGCTTCAAGTCATCCTCACTTCAGCAAGTAAAGTTGTTCATCAGCATATTTCAGGTTGTTAATGATTCTTCCTCCAATCCTGATGCCACGTTCTTCTTCATATAGTCTAGCTTCTTGGATTATTTCCTCAGTTTATAGATTGAATAAGTATGGTGAAATGATACAACCCTGAAGCACCCCTTCTTGATTTTTAACCAAGCAGCGTCCCCTTGTTCTGTTTGAATGACAGCCTCCTGGTCTATGTACAGGTTCCTCATGAATACAATTAAGTGTTCTGGAATTCCCATTCTTCTCAATGTTATTCACAATTTGTTATGATCTGTACAATCAAATGCTTTTGCATAGTCAATAAAACACAAGCAAACATCTTTCTGGTATTCTTTGCCTTGAGCCAAGATCCATCTGATAGCAGTAATGATATCTCTCATTCCACATCCTCTTCTGAATCCATCTTGCATTTTTAGAAGTCAATATATTGCCACAACCATTTTAAAATTATCTTCAGTAAGATTTTACTTGCATGCGACATTAATGATATTGTTCAATAATTTCCACATTCTCTGGGATCACCTTTCTTTGGAATGAGTGCAAACATGGATCTCTTCCAGTCAGTTGGCCAGGTAGCTGTCTTCCAAATCTCTTGGCATAACCAAGTAAGTGCCTCCAGTGGGGCATCCATTTGTTAAAACATCTCAATGGGTATTTTGTCAATTCCTGAAGCCTTGTTCTTCAGCAATTTCTTCAGTGCAGCTTTGACTTCTTCTATCAGTACCACTGGTTCTTGATCATATACCATCTCCTGAAAAGGATGAAAATCTACCAGTTCTTTTTGGTACAATGGTTCTGTGTATCCCTTCCATCTTCTTTTGCTTCCTCTATCATTCAACAACAACAACATCATTCAACATTTTGCCCATGTGTTGTTGTGAGGTGCCATCAAGTCATTTCTAACTCATAGCAACCACATGCGCAGAAGAATGAAACACCACCTGATCCCACGCCAGCTCCATGATCCCTGCTATACTTGAGCCCATCGTCACAGCCACTATGTCAATCCATCTCATTGACGTTCTTCCCCTCTTTTGTTGACCCACCACCTTACCGAGCATGACATCCTTCTCCAAGGAATGGTCCCTTCTGACAACATGACCAAAGTAGGTGAGACAAAGTCTGGCCATTCTCACTTCTAAGGAGCATTTCAGCTGCACTTCCTCCAGGACAGATTTGTTAGTTCTTTTAACAGTCCATGGTACTTTCAGCATTCTTCACTAGCACCACAACTCAAAAGCATCAACTCTTCTTCAGTCTTCCTT
>NW_006922629.1:290022-296028 GCF_000298275.1 Orycteropus afer afer
GGTTTCTGGTCATTGGTGTTTAATGCATCAAATCTATTCTTTAGATGATCTCTAAATTCAGGAGGGATATATTCAAGATCATATTTTGGCTCTTGTGGACTTGTTTTAATTGTCTTTAGCTTCCAGTTGAAGCTAAAGTTGCATATGAGCAGTTGATAGTTTGTTCCACAATCAGCTCCTGGCCTGGTTTTGGCTGAAGATATTGAGCTTTTTCATTGCCTCTTGCCACAGATGTAGTCAATTTGATTCTTGTGTGTTCCATCTGCTGAAGTCCATGTGTACAGCTGCCTTTTGTGTTGTTGAAAAAAGGTGTTTGCAATGAATAAGTTGTTGGTCTTGCAAAATTCTACCATGCGAGTTCCAGCATTATTTCTGTCACCAAGACCAAATTTCCTAATCTGATTCCTGTGTGTTCCATCTAGTGAAGTCCACATGTACAGCCACCATTTGTGTTGTTGAAAAAGATGTTTGCAGTGAACAAGTCGGTCATGTAAAATTCTACCATGTGAGTTCCAGCATTATTTCTGTCACCAAGGTCAAATTTTCCAAGTACTGGTGATTCTTCTTTGTTTCCAACTTTTGCATTCCAGTCACCAGTGATAATTAACACATCCTTATTGCACGTTCGGTCAATTTCAGACTGCAAAAGTAGATAAAAATCATCAACTTCCACATCTTTGGCTTTAGTGGTTGGTGCATAAATTTGAATAATATTCGTATAAACGGGTCTTGCTTTTAAGGGTATGGATATAATCCCGTCACTGACACCTTGGTACTTCAGTTCAGATCTTGAAATATCCTTTGTGATGATGAATTCTGCACCATTCCTCTCCAAATTGCCATTCCGGTCATAGTAGATCATATAGTTGTCTGATTCAAAATGGCCAATACCAGTTCACTTCAGCTCATTAATGACTAAGATATCAATCTTTATGCGTTCCATTTCATTTTTGACAACTTCCAATTTTCCTAGATTCATACTTCATACTTCCCATGTTCTAATTATTAATAGACATTTGCAGCTGTTTCTTCTCAATTCGAGTCATGTCATGTCAGAAATGGAGGACTCAAAAGCTTTAGTTTATCCATATCAGCGAAGTTGGTTATACTCTGATGATGCAGCTCTTTCATATTTTGAGAACCTTCCAACCTAAGTGGCTTGTCCTCCTGCATTGTATCAGACAGTGTTTCTGGGTTATTCAGTAATGTAACAAACAGTGTTTCTCTGCTATTCATAAGGTTTCCCCTGGCCAATTATTTGAGAAGTGGATGGCCTCTTCCTTCTTCCTAGTCTGTCTTAGTCTGCATGCTGCATCAAAACCTGTGTACCATGGGCAATCCCACTGGTGTTTGAAACACCAGTGGCACAGCCTCAAGCATCACAGCTACATGCCACCACAGTACAACCAAACAACAGAAAAGTTTGTCTCCTTTATCTGTTAGAAACCTCTCAACCCTCCCCTACCTGGATCCCTGCCACTTGCTCACTCTGTCCTGGTCCCTCTTGCTTTCTTTCTTTCCCCTCAGCTCTTCTCCACTTGGGGGCTGGGGCCTGGGTCCCTCCGTTTACCTGGATCCCTCTGCCAAAGCTTGCTCACTCTGTCCTAGTCTCCCTGGCACTCCTTTCCTTTCCCCTCCACTCTCCTGCCTCTTGGGAGATGGGGCCTGGGTCCCTCCCTTTACCTGGATCCCTCTGCCAAAGCTTTCTCACTCTGTCCTGGTCCCTCTGGCTTTTCCTTTCCCTCTGCTCTCCTGCCTGTTGAGGACTGGGGCCTGGGTCCCTTCCCTTACCTGGGTTTCTCTGCTGAAGCTTGCTCAATCTGTATGCTGAGCAAATAAACTGAGAAGCCATGGTATTTTCAATCACCTCATATGCATGTGAGAGCTGGACAATGAATAAGGTAGATCAAAAAAGAGTCAATGCTTTTGAGTTGTGGTATTGGCAAAGAGTACTGAACATTCCATGAACTGCTAAAAGAACTCACAAATCTATCCTGGAAGAAGTGCAGCTGGAATGCTCCTTGGAAGCAAGAATGGACAAACTTCATCTTACCTACTTTCGTCATGTCGTCAGAAGGGACCATTCCCTGGAGAAGAATATTGTTCTGGTGTCACACTGACAAGAATATAGCACCAATGGGATGGGCTGAACAAACAAGAGTTTATTCTCTAACAGTTTGGAGGCTTTAAGTCCAAGTTCAAAGTGCCAGGCTCTAGGGGCTGGGTGAAAGCCCCTCAACATTGGGCTTCAGCTCTGCCTCTTGCTCCCAGCCCACTGAAGCTAGAGGTTTTCTTCACTCAGACAGCTGCTGGCTGCTGATACTGACAAGCCCAAGGTTGATGAGTGAAAAAGTCCCAGTGTTACCAAACCACATGGCAGGCCATTAATTCAAGTCCATTGAAAGTCCCAAGGATGGCAGAGCATGGCAAGCTGCTGAACAATGACATGGCTACATGCAGGGTTCAAATATGCCATAAGCTAGAGACCATTCCCAAAACTGTTTCTTATATATGGGAAGCAGACCATATACCCAAAGCAGCTATTCAGCTGCTCCAATAGACTCCACCATGGGAAATAACTATATTCATCTGCCCATTCATTCAACCAGGCCAGCCAAGTTGACACACAAGCTTAACTACCACAGGTATCATGCTTGGTAAAGTGGAGGGTCAATGAGAAAAGGGAAGGGTCTCAACAAAATGGATTGACACAGTGGCTACAATCATGGGTGTAACAAGGATCATGGGGCTGGCATAAGACTGGGCAGTGTTTCGTTCTGTTGTACATAGGGTCTCCATGAGTCAGAAATTACTCAATAGCACCTAACAACAACAAATAATTGTGCTTTTGAGGAGTCTGTACATAGGCAAAAAGGCTGTTTGAACAGAACAAGGGAACTCTGCATGGTTTAAAATCAGGAAGTATGTGCATCAGGGTTGTATCATTTCACTGTACTTATTCTGTCTGTATGCTGAGCAAATAATTGAAGAGACTAGACTGTATGAAGAGGAACATAGGATGAGGATTGGAAAAAGACTTATTATTAATAATCTGTGATATGCAGATGACACAGCCTTGCTTGTTGAAAGTGAAGAAGACTTGAACCATTTATTGATGAAATTTAAGACTACAGACTTCAGTATGGATTACATCTTAAAGTAAAGAAAACAAAAATCCTCACAACTGGACCAATAAACAACATTACAATAAATGGAAAAAAGGTTGAAGTTGTCAGGGATTTCATTTTACTTGGATCCACAATCAACACCCATGGAAGTAGCAGTCAAGAAATCAGACATCATATTGTGCTAGGCAAATCTGCTGTGAAAGACCTCTTCAAAGTGTTGAAGAGCAAAGATGTCACTTTGAAGACTCAGGTGCACCTAACCCTAGCTATGGTATTTTCAGTTGCTTCATATGCATGTGAAAGCTGGACAATGAATAAGGAAGACCAAAGAAGGGTTGCTGCTTTTGTACTGTGGTGTTGGCAAAGAATACTGAAAATAGCATGGACTGCCAGAAGAATGAACAAATCTGTCCTGGAAATAGTTCAGCCATTCTCTTAGAATGGAGAATGGCCAAACTTTGTCTCACCTACTTTGGTCATGTTGTCAGAAGGCACAAGTCCCTGGAGAAGTATATCATGCTTGGTAAAGCAGAAGGTGAACAGAAAAGGGTAAGACTCTCAGCAAGGTGGATTGACACAGTGGTTGCAACAAAGGGCTCAGGCATAGAAAGGATTGTGAGGATACCACAAGATCGGGCAGTGTTTCATTTTGTTGTCCATGGTTTTGCTATGAGTTGGAGCTGACTCAATTACATCTAACAACAACAACAAAGTAGTACTTGGTGTTTTCAGTTGCTGTCAAGTCAATTACAACTCATGGTGACCTCTTGAATTACAGAGTAGAACTGCTCCAGAGGGTTTTCTTAGCTGTATTCTTTACAGAACCAGATTGCTTGGCCTTTTCTTCCACAGTTCCTCTGGGTGGCTCAAAGAACAACCCTTTTAGATTAGCAGTTGAACACAAACCAATTTTGCCACCTATGGATCTTTGGTAAAGTAAAGAGTTAGCAAAATCAAGAGAAAACCTCCATGAGATGAACTGACTCAATGGCCACAATAGACTCCAACATATCAGTGATCATGAAAATGGCACAGACTCAGCAATGTTTTAATATGTTATACATAAGGTTGCCATGAGTCGAAGTCAACTTGATGGCAACTAACAACAACAACAACAAAGGAAGGACAATCTAGACCACCAGATAAAACACCTGAGTGGCAATTATTTGCATTGTGAATGTTATTTCCCTAGGCTCAGCCCTACCTCTCCACCCCAGGTTCTCACATTCACCATTGCTATCTGGAGTAAGTAATGGAGATCATTACGGCATGTCCAGGGGAAGAGAAACTGCCTTTTGTTTTGAAGACAGTGGGCAAAAGATGAGGAGAAAATTTTCCTGATGCCTGAACTGTGTTAGTCTCAAGAGCAGATGTTCAGGACTACAGATCTCACTGTGCCTGAGATGAGCACCACATCACTAGGGACTCAGGCACCTATGTGCTCTCTAATAAATGTATGTGTGTGCTGCAGGGCTCTCTATGGTCTAGGTCTGGCTTGAAGCACCACTTCCAACTGAGGTATCCCTTTGTTTTATTGTGGAGAGTCCTCAAGTTTTCAAGTCGCTGTAAATTCTCCCTGTTTTGGGGTGCAAATATTCTATTTTTCAAAATATATTTCCTATAATTTCTATGAATATGGTGTGGACAAGAGAATAGGGCAGCTTGTGCCTAGGAATCAAGTAGTGAAATACCTTGCAGCATTGTTGTCAGTATTAGAAGTAACAAAGCACAAGATACAATGCCTAGCAGCATCAATGATAATATGTATTGAGTGTTTTTTACTTGCTGTTTTGTTTACCTGCTGCTGCTCTGACAAGAATATACCACAAATGGGATGGCTTTAATAAACAAGAATTTATTCTTACAATCTGGAGGTTTTAAGTCACAGTTCAAAATGCCAGGCTCTAGGGGCTGGGTGAAACCCCTCAACCTTGGGCTTCAGCTCTGCCTCCTGCTCCCAGGCCACTGAAGCTAGAAGCTTTTCTTCACTCAGACAGCTTCTGGCTGTTGAGACTGACAACCCCAAAGTTGAAAAGTAAAAAGGTACAGTCCCGATATTACCAAACCACACCACACAGCAGACCATTAATTCAAGTCCATTAAAAGTCTCAAGATCTGCAGAGCATGGCAAGCTTCTGAACAATGACTTGGCTACATGCAGGGTTCAAGCATGCCATAAGTTAGAGACCATTCCCAAAGCTGCTTCTTATATATGGAAAGCAGACCACATCCCTAAAGCAGCTACTCAGCTGTTTGTGGTAGATCCCACCATGGAGCTGACTGCCATTCTCATCATGGGGAATAACTACCACCAGCTGCCCAGTCACTCAACCAGGCCCACCCAAGTTGACACACAACTATCACATGTGCTAAGCACTATCCCAAGCCTATTTGTAGTATACACAGCTAATGTAGTCAGCTTACCTATCATGGAACTACTTATGGAGTAGAATACTGTCATTTCATTAATGGAAATTAGTCCCACCTCATTACCTACCACTTCACGATGAACAGTATCATTCTCTTTCCACAGCTAATTAAAAAGGCAGGTGCCATTTTGTGAATTTAAGCTCCTTCCCATTTTGTCACCTGTTGGAGACCAAGAAAAAGACCACCAAAAAAACAACATGATTGCAAGGCACATGTTCTAACAACAGCTAAGAGAAGGCAAGGCCTCTCTTACGGTTGAATGCTTGCTTAGCTCCAGCTTTGTGTTCCTGGGATGGAATGTTGCCCCAGCAAAATGTTTGCTAACCTGTATCCCTGGGATAATGTTTTGCCCTAAGAATAGTTGTGTTGGATTGGGTTCTCTAGAGAAACACAAAAACCAGCAAAGTATATATATATATATATTTATAGAGAGAGAAAGAGAGAGAGA
>NW_006922629.1:299383-300668 GCF_000298275.1 Orycteropus afer afer
AATCAATGCCCATGGAAGTAGCAGTCAAGAAATTAAATGATATATTGCATTGGGCAAATCTTCTGCAAAAGACTTCTGTAAAGTGTTTTTTTTTTTTTTTTTTTTAAAGGTGACAGATTGAATACTAATGTTCATGTGACCTAAGTGATGGTATTTTCAATCACCTCATATGCACCCACTGGCTTCCACGTTAATTTAATCTTAGTTGTAAAGGCTTTGGTTCCAATCCTTTCTGGGAACACCTATTGGCAACACCCAGCTGTTAAAAGTACAGACAGTTCTTGGGTTATGAACTAAATCTGTTCCTAAGTGTGTCTTTTAGTGTGAATTTGTAGATAAGTCTGGACAGATGCATACAGTATTACTCAGCCTACTTTAGTATAAGGAAGAAGTCTGATGATTCTGTGGTTAAAGCATTGGGCTGCAAACCAAAATGTTAGTATTTTGAACCTACCAGCTGCTCTGTGGGAGAATGACAAGGTGGCCTACATCCGCAAAGATTTATAGCCTTGGAAACTCTGTAGGGAAGTTCTACTCTGTCCTATAGGGTTGCTATGAGTTGGAATCAGTTCAATGGTAGTGGCTTTGTTTTAGATTAGTGCAAAAGAAAGCTTGAAGCCTTTTTGGTGTTTGAAAGCTGCATGTGGAGCAAGAGAAGGTGATTGTTGTGATGAATTTGTTGCAAACTATTGGTCTCTCCATCTAGAGCAAAAGAGTGAAGAAACTCAAAGATGCATGAAATAATTAGTCCAAAGGACTAACAGAGCATGTGAACTGCAGACTCCACATCCCTGAGACAAGAAGAACTAGATGGTGCCAGGCTACCACTGCTGACTGCTCTGAGAAAGATCACAATAAGAGGTCCCAGGTAAAGTGGGAGAAATTGTGAAAGAAAACTTAAAATCCTAAATAAATAAGTAACAGGCTTACAGGTCTGGAAATACTATGGAATCCCTGAGACTATGGCATTTAGACAGCCTTCAAGGTACATATTGAACTTAACCTCTGTAACTCAACTGCTAGCCAAATGATAGACAGGTCTATAAGGTGACCTGTAATATCAGGAAAGTATGCACTCATTAGAACAATCAAGCATATATGATCAAGAAGACAACATTTGTCCAGGGATAGAGATAGGTGAGGAGAGGAACTCAGGCACATCCAAAGCAGCAGTGAGGGAGAACAGGAGAAAGGAGATTAAAAGCCAGGAACTCAGACAGAGGCGCAGTCAGCCACAGGGATCCAGGTGAGGAGAGGAACCCAGGCATGCCCAAAGCAGCAGGAC
>NW_006922629.1:303519-307959 GCF_000298275.1 Orycteropus afer afer
GAGGAACCTGTACCTTGACCAGGAGGCTGTCATTCGAATGGAACAAGGGGCCACTGCATGGTTTAAAATCAGGAAGGTAGTGCATCAGGGTTGTATCCTTTCCCCATACTTATTCAATCTATATGCTAAGCAAATAATCCGAGGAGCTGGACTAGATGAAGAAAAACTTGGCATCAGGATTGGAGGAAGAATCATCAACAACCTGAGATATGCAGACGATACAATTTTGCTTGCTGAAAGTGAGGATGACTTAAGGCACCTACTGATGAAGGTTGAAGAATACAGTCTGCATTATGGATTATGTCTCAATATAAAGAAAAGAAATATCCTCACAACTGACCAATGAGCAGCATCACAATAAATGAAGAGAAGATTGAGGTAGTCAAAGAATTCACATTCTTGGTTCTACAATCGATGCCAATGGAAGCAGCAGTCAGGACATTAGACGATGTGTAGCATTGGGAAAGACAACCATGAAGGAACTGTTTCAAGTGCTGAGGAGCAAGGATATCTCCTTGAGGACTAAGGTACACCTGACACAAGCCATGATATTTCCAATCGCCTCATATGCATGTGAGAGCTGGACAATGAATAAGGAAGACTGAAAAAGAGTGGATGCTTTTGAGTTGTGGTGCTGGCGAAGAATGCTGAAAGTACCATGGATTGCTAAAAGAACTAAAAGATCTGTCCTGGAGGAAGTGCACCTGAAATGCTCCTTGGAAGTGAGAATGGCCAGACTTCGTCTCACTTATTTTGGTCATGTTGTCAGAAGAGACCATTCCTTGGAGAAGGATGTCATGCTTGGTAGGGTGGAGGGTCGACGAAAGAACGGGAGGCCTTCAATGTGATGGATTGACACAGTGGCTGCGATGATGGGCTCAAGTATAGCAGGGATCGTGGAGCTGACGTGGGATCGGGCAGTGTTTCGTTCTGCTGTGCATGGGGTCACTATGAGTCGGAAATGATTCGATGGCACGTAACAACAACAACAACCGAGATAGGAAATTGGGAGCGCAAGGGAAGGAAGGATGAACAGAAGGGGTGGGAATAGGAAGGAAGTAGGAAGAATGCTGTTCCAGTGTGGGGATTGCAGTAAATGTCACAAAACAGAATGTGTATGGATGGTTGAATGGAAAACCAATATGCTCTGTAAATTTTCACCCAAATCACAATACTAAATAAATAATTTGTCGAAAGAAGGGTTAGTTCAATTGCTTCAAAGTGAGAGCAAATTTACATAATATTAAGGGACAAGTAGGAGTTGTCTGAAAGTCAGACATTCATATCCCAGGGACTTATTATACTTAAGAGTTGCCAATAGGCTCCAGTGATAAAAACAAACATCTTTCCCTCTGAAGTGCTCTGTTAGTGAGATATTTAAACTGTGACTTCACATGAAAGAGGATAGACAGCAACCCCCAGGGAACTCTCCCATCCTCTGTTTGCTCTGCAAACAGCTGGGTCCTGCTTCTTGGGCCTTGAAAACACTTCCTACTCCTTCTGCCTACAGGAATCTGGAAAAAGAAATGTATGCACCAGAGACACCAGCTCTCCCTCCTCCCCCACCTCAGGCAACCCAAATCCAGCCAGATGCATTCACCAGTGTACTCAGCAAGCTGAAGATGTCCCAGGGATATGAGGGAGCAGAAAGGGAGAAGAAATCTTGCCCTCAAAATTAATATTGAAACTAAGAATACACTGTTCAAAAGAAGACATTTATAAACTTGGTGTAGCTGTACTCAGAAGTACACATTTAAATGCAACAAATGTCAGTCCCAAATTTTAAAACCAGCAATGTTTAAATTATAGATGTGTAGCAGTTTGTTTGAAAAACTCAGAGTTTGTTTCCCCATTAAATAAATGCTATAAATACATATCACCATGAAAATGTTCATAATCTTTGACCCAGGAATTCCACTTAAAGGAATATTCCCTAAGAAACCAATTCAATGGAAGAAAAGAGCTAAGATGCTCAATTATTGTTAAAAATGAAAAAGCAGATACCCTCTAATCATGCAAGAAAGAAAATTTTGAGAAATTACTGCATTATGACATCATGCAAATATTAAAAATGATTATGATGTAAATTTAAGGAGCTCTGGTGGTGTAGTGACTAAGTCATTTGACTGCTAACCAGACAGTTGGTGGTTCAAATCTACCAGCCACTCCTTGGAAGAAAGATGAGACAATCCACTTCCATAAAGATTTACCACCTCAGAAACCCAATGAGGGGGACTATTATTCATAATTGATTCAACGGCAGTGAGTTTGCTTTTTTTAAAAAAATAATGTAAATGTATAGTCATATGGAAAATGTATGATATAATGTTAGGTGAAGGAAACTGAAGACATATTTGGTATACATAACAAGCTTTCAGTTTCCCAGAAAAAAATTATGTATACAGACATGCCGAGGATTTTATAGAAAAATGAAATTAGTTGCATTAAAGTGGTAAGAATATGAGTAAAATCTTTCTTTTGATTGTGCTATATTATTTTTAAAAATAAAAATTGAACCACAAAAACAACACAAATTTTAGTTAGATATCCACATAAATTCATAGAAACCCTTTTAACTAATATCTGATTTGTCATATGTATGATGTCTTACATGTCACTACAGTCCGGGAAGCAATACTGTCATTTTAAATACAAGTAGGGTCACCCACAATGGACAGGTTTCAACAGAGCTTCTAGACTAAGACAGATTAAGAAGAAAGGCCTTTTACTCTATTTAGGAAAATTAACCAACTAAAGCCCTATGAATCACAACAAAATACTGTCTGATATAAGTGCTGAAAGATGGGTGCCCTTGGTTCAAACCTAAGACCCAAAAAACCAAACTCACTGTTGTCGAGTTACTTTGACTCATAGCAAGCCCTCCTTGGGTTTCTGAGGCAGTATCTTTACAGAAGCAGATTGCCCAATCTTCATTCCAAGGAGTGGCTGGTAGATTTGAACCTCCACCCTTCTGGTTAGTAGTCAAATGCCTTTGGCACTATGCCACCAGTGTGGAACTAGATGACATTTTGTCTAGTCCAGGCTACAGCAACAGGCTAGAGTTTCAAGGGAATATTTTCTAAATATCTCCTCCGTTGGAATATTAACTACCAAGACTAGATGACTCTGATCAGAGTTATCCCCATGATGAAGAAGACGAGAGGATTCATCTGCCCACAGCTGATACATGGTGGGGAGAGCACCATGTTCAGACTTCCTCTCTGGTGAACAGGATGTGACAAAAAGAAGATGAAAGAAAAGCTCTCCTTCCCACTCTGAAGGACTATGGAAATAAGAGGAGAAAGTGTTCTCCCACCTCTTTTGATTTAGGTCTCTGGAAGTAAGAACAGTAATAGGCCACCCTGAACCAACCTGGATGAAACCAAGCCACACAGAATGGTCCCATGAGCAGGCCTGGATGTAGCTCCACTGCTCCTTCCTCAATGGTGTCTACAAGGCTACCAGAGTGGACTCTGCAGAAACAGCTTACCAGAAGTCTTCAGAGCAGCTATGAGGAGTCTCTATAACCAGGGATATATTAGTTTCCAGGCCCAGACCAGTAGCGGTCAAAACCAAATTTCAGAAGGAATATAGTCCCAGCAGAACTAGTCCCTAACCAAGTCTACAAATTATACAACTTTAGGCTTGAGCTGCAAATGCTAGCAGGGTGAGCGTCTCCCGAACATACAAGACCAGAGGAGGCAGAGGTCAATACCAGTGATATCAATTCTTGCCCACCACAGGGCATGTAAACCACACCTATGCTCCATATACTGTTTTAGGAAGAGAAGAGGAGGAGAAAATGTATCTGAGATACTAAGTAATTTTAGCCAAGAGGACCTGAGCACAGTCAAATGATCAGATCAGACTAAACTTTCAACCATGTTGCATGTTCAATTAATTTTTCTGTGCAATCAAGTTGTATTATGAGTTTAAATTTTACAACATATGCAATATGCAAAAGGCTTTGTTATTAAAGGAGTTTGTGGGATGAGGAATAGAAATGGCCATTCACCCTCAGTATCACTATTTGAATTAAACCATTTCAGAACAACTCAGGGATGTCATAGTGGCTCCCTTCACGGTTTCTATAACATATGGGCTGTTTTTCAGAGATGCTTACAATTCTACTGTGTCACTAGCTTTGTTGTTGTTGTTATGTGCCGTCCAGTCAGACCCAACTCATAGCAACCCCTCCTTGGGTTTCCAAAGCAGTGTCACTAGCTTTAGGTACTGGAATTTCACAGCCTGGAGGAATGCTAATTAAAGTCAATAACAGCTTGATGTACCTGCCACCATGCCCTCAAATAAATAAGGCACTGCCTAACCTGTCAGTCACATTAGATACTCGGGAGTGTTGACTAAATTATAAGTGAAAAGCTATGAGATTAGAGTGTATCCAAGATCATATACAGGGTTGGCAGACAATGGGCCTCTCAG
>NW_006922629.1:308059-309169 GCF_000298275.1 Orycteropus afer afer
AAAAAAAAAAAAAAGTAGATTAGAGGTGGCCAGAAGTTTGGAGAATGGGGAGTTATTATTCAGTGGGTACAGAGTTTCTGCTTGAGGTAATGAAAAGTGAATTTACTCTGTAAATCTTCACCCAAATCCTAATTTAAAAAAAAAAAAAAAAAAAAGCTATGAGATTAGAAATGGATAGATGGCAGACTAGGCAGAAAGACTGCACAGACCCTCTTCAACAAAGAAAAGGGTAACCAATTAACACAGACACAGAAGATAATCCTGGGCCCCTAAGCCTTGAAGGGGAGGATATAGAAGTGGACTAAACCCCAACTAGCAGAAGAATTTGCGTGAAAATACCAAAAAAGGAGACATACGGAGATGTGGTCTGGCAGCAGTCTTGAGCAATCCTGATGGCACAGACAGCTTGGAGATTCCCGAGTGGTGGTAGAACTTAAGAATTAACCTAAAAATCACCCTGCTAGGCAGGGACTGCATGGAGGACTGTGCACGGTGGCTGGGGAACAAACGGAGAAGGTGAATAGAAAGGTGGGCTGAGCTGTGGACTTTTGCTGGTCCAGAGGATACCGCCATTTTGAAGGTTTAAAAAGTGGCTTAACTCTTTTGGATATTTAAAGAGACAGCGCTCTTGCAGATTCCTGGGTCTTAAGAACACGTTCTGCTTTCCAGCAACCCAAGGACACTCAGGACCTGCAAGACTGACAAGTTTTTTGAAGGTTATTCAATTGTAATTTGTGTCTGATTGAATGGGAGACAACAACAGTCCCCATAAGGTACAACTACACCCACACCTCCTGCAACTTCACTTACTGAGCAACAGTCACTACCTCCTTCTTCACCAATAGGCCAACGATAAAAAACCAACAAGAGCCTGAATCACCCTTGGCTGCTCTTCACAAACAGTTAACAGAGATCTAAATACAACAATGCCACGATGCCTAGGAGACAACAGACCATCACAGTCCACACAAAGAAGAAGGATAAAGTGGTAGAAAAAAGGGAGCAGGACACAGACCCAGAACTCCTCTCTGAGGAAGAAGCAGCATTGGGACTCTGATAAGGAGTTTAAAAGAATTATCTTTAGGTATCTTCAAAGGATTGAGAGACAGA
>NW_006922629.1:311374-318502 GCF_000298275.1 Orycteropus afer afer
AATCACAATAAATAAAAAAAAAAAAAGAAAGAAAGAAAGAAATGGATAGAACTGTGAAGGGCTAGTGAGGGAGACCTGAGCTGACATGATATGAGAAGGCTGCCGGGTTCATCTTGGTGTTTTTTGGTAGAACTGATGCATGGCCTATGTTGTTGTTAGCTGCTGTCAAGTTGGTCCCAACACATGAAGACCTCATGCACAACAGAATTAAGTGCTAGCTAGTCTTGCACCATCCCCATGATTGGTTGCAAATCCTATTAGTGTTAACACAGGCAGAAAATTAACATGTTTATTACTCAAGGAGTTATTGAGGAACTACTAGCACAGTTAAAAGTGCCTCTCCCAGGACTGGCACCTAGTAGGATCATATTATATCATTTGTGATTTGTAGGGATTTCATTGACTGATTTTCAAAAGTAGATCACCAGGCCTTTTTTCCTAATTAGTCTAGAAGCTCCACTGAAACATGTTCAGTGTCATGGTAACATGCACACCTCCACTGACAGACTGTTGATGGCAGCCCATGAGGTTCATTGGTCAGGAATTAAACCTAGGTGTCCCACATGGGAGGCAAAAATTCTACCTCTGAACCATATTGCCTCATCATTACCTCTGTGGGAATAAGGAAATCCCAACCAAAAGGAATATCCACTATTCCAAGGCCTTCTCATGTTGAGAAAATAAGTGTTTGACTATATAAATTGCATTGTAAACAAACAAACAAAGGAGTTCTTTAAACATTAGTCAATGTAAATGGTATAAGTGGCAGATGGATCACGATGTTAAGGAGCCCTAGGAATGTCAATAAAAATCTTCCTATAATGAGCATCAAGAACAATACAACTCATAAACACACGAAGAAAAAAAGTATATTGGTGGTTTCTGGGAGAGTAATAAGGCACTTTAGTCAAGGTGGTAAAGGTAGAGTTTCCTTCCTAAGGCAGTGAAAATGTTAAAAAAAAAAAAAAATAGTGGTGATAGTTGCACATATTTATGAATATATTAAAAACCATTAAATTGTATTTTAAGAAGATGAATTGTTTAGTATATAAATTATATCTCAATGAAATTGTTATAAAACCAAAAAACCAAACTCACTGCTATCGAATTGATTCCTATTCATAGTGACCCTATTGGGATTCTAAGGCTGCAAATCTTTATGAAAGCAGACTGCCTCATCTTTCTTCCATGGAGCAGCTGGTGAGTTCAAACTGCTAACCTTCTGGTTAGCAGTCAAATGCCTTAACCACTACACCACCAAAACTCCTATGTAGCTATTAATAAATAAATAAATAACCCATCACTCTTTCCAGTTAATGTTAATTCAGGCAGAAAATTAACATGTTCATTACTCAAGGCATTATTGAGGAACTACCAGCACAGTTAAAAGTGCGTCTCTCAGGACTGGCACATAGTAGGATCATATAAAATGGCCACTCCTTTTTGTCCTAGCCTCTCTGGATCATTCAATGTACTAGAGAGTATGTAGGGCATGGTAGGAAAGAGAGGGCACACAAATATTCAGACAGAAACTGAGGAAAGTGGGAATAAACATGTGCCATTACAATGCAAAGTAGAAAGTCATTCATTCAAATATTTATTGAACACTCATTATGTGCTAAGCATTACACTAGATGTTGAAGATATAATACTAAACAAAACAAAGTTCTTGTTCTTATGGAGCTCACATTCTGGTAGAGGAAACAGACAATAAGTCAACATATAGTATAATATCAAGTAGTGGCATATGTTATGAAGAAAGCAGATTAGGAGGAGTTCCGGTTAGATGGTGGAATAGGCACAAAGACTACACAGACTCTCTTCAACAAAGAAAAGGGGACTCAATTAACACAGATACAGAAGATAATCCTGGAGCCTAAGAGCTTTGAAGGGAAAGATATAGAAGTGGACTAAACTCCAACTAATAAAATAATTTACATGAAAACACCAAAAAAGGAGACATTCAGAGCTATGGTCTGGCAGTAATCCTAACAGCACAGACAGCTTGGATATTGCCGAGTGGTATCAGGACCTAAGAATTAACCTAAAAATCAACCTTAGCCAGAGACTGCATGGAGGACTGCACTGGTGGCAGATGAATAAAAGGGGAAGCAGTGAAGAGGAAGGTGGACTTAGCTGTGGACTTTTGCCTGTCTGGAGGGTGAAGCCATTTTGAATCTTTACAAGCAGTTTGATCATTTTGGATTTTAACACAACAGCGTTCTCCCGGATTCCAGGGACTTAAGAATAGGCTCCACTTGCCAGAAGCCACAGGCCAGCAACTGGAAAGGTGCAATATTCCCCTTGTTGCTCTTATACCCCACACCTTCTTGGTGAACAGGGGTGCAGCCATCCATCACTCCCACCCACCTTCTGGGCTGGCAGAAATTCCATCCTAGTTTGTGTGCACAGAGGGAGCCTTGGTGCCCTGCCCCACCCTGTCTTTTATTTATTTATTTATTTATTTATTTATTTTCTCTCTTAAAATTATTATTATTGTTGTTGTCTTTTTTATTATTATTCTTAATTCTTCCCTTCCCAGGTCCTAGTTTTCAGCTTTTTCTCTCTTCCTTATTCCTGGTTCCAATTTTTTTCTTTCTCATGGTTACCCTATTCCTTGTTTTTCATTAAGCATTTTTTCCCATTTTTTTCTTCATTATTCTCCTACTCTACCTTTTATCTCTTACTGCCCTCTCCCCAGATATTGCAGAGCTTTTTATTTTTTTCCATTATTGTTCTTGTGTGATTACACAGTGTGTTTTCTGTCCACTTGTTTTTACTTTTTTTCATGGTTATTCAGTGGTTATTTTTGTCTAACTGAGTGGAGACAGCAACAGTGCCCATATGATGCAACTACACCCATACCTCCTGCAGCTTCACTTACTGAGTGAGAGCCTCCACTTCCCTCTCCACCAACTGGCCAACAATAAACAACCACCAAGAAGAGGCTAACTCACCCTTAGCTACTCTTCACAAAGAGTGAACAGAGATCTAAATACAACAAAGTCACAATGCCTCAGAGACAACAGACCACCAGTCCACACAAGGAAGCCAAATAAAGTGGTGGAAACAAGGGAGCAGGATACAGACCCAGAACAAATCCCTTAGGAAGAAGCAGCATTGGAATTCTCTGATAAGGAATTCAAAAGAATTATACTTAAGTATCTTCAAAGAATTGAGAGTCACATCAGGAAAACACTGACAAAATTAAGGAAAACACAGACAAAAACCTAGAATTTCAGAAGAAAATAGAAGAACAAAATGACAAAATAAATGAAAACTTAGAAATATTTCAAAATCTACAGATAGAAATCCAGAAGATAATACTAAATTTTCAGAAATATATAATACATTGAAAGGGCAAAGAAGTAGAATTGAATCAATGGAAGACAGAATTAATGAGATTGAAGACAAATACCTGAATACTTCTTTGGAAAAGGATCAATCAGAAAAAACATCAAAACAAAATGAAGAAAGCCTGAGGTTCACATGAGATACCATCAAAAGGAATAACCTATGTGTCATTGGAATTCCAGAACAGGAAGAGACAAATAAAACCACTGAGAAAATTGTCCAAGATTTCTTGGAAGAGAACTTCCCTGATATGATGAAAGATGAGAATATATCCATTCAGAAAGACCAACGAACCTCAAACAGGATACACCACAAAAGAAAATCACCAAGACATATCATCATCAAACTCATCAAAACCAAACACAAAGAAAGAATCCTGAAAGCAGCACAAAAAAATGAAAAGTTACTTACAAAGGACAACCAATAAGAATAAGCTCTGATTTTGCTGCAGATATGATGCAAGAGAGAAGACAATGGGATGGTATATATAAAAACCTGAAAGAGAAAAATTTCCAACCAAGAATTGTATACTCAGCAAATTCTCCCTCAAATATGATGGTCAAATTAGGGGATTACCAGATAAGCAGAAATTAAGGGAATTTTTTTAAAAGCATACCAATCTTACAAGAGATATTAAAGGGAATTCTTTGACCAGAAAACCAATAATAGCAAACAAGAATCAACCATTAATACACAAAATGACATAACCCAGGAACCAACACAGCTATGCATGTATCCCAAGTAAAATAAGCTTATAAGATTGTAAACTGGGAACCATAGACATCAATTGGCAAAGGAAGACAACTACAAACCAAAAGGAGGGAATATACTGTGTAGTTACAGAATTTCTAAATGGTGAGGAAGTCAAGAGAGTTACAAGATAAAACGGACTGTTCAAAACTCAGGGAGAAAATTATAAATCACAGGGTAACCTAAAAGAAAAATGATAAATCTCTACATCACAATAAAAAAGAGGACAAACACTGATATTTAGCAAATACTAAAACAATAACAACAAAGGAAATGATAACATGATTCATAAATATAATGAGCTCAACACGGAAAATTATATGGAACAAAGAAACCAGGAGCACTATGCAAAAAAACACATAACAAAATGACAGCAACCAATTCATACTTGTTGATAATAACACAGAATGTTAATGGATTAAATGCACCACTCAAGAGACAGAGAGTTGCAGACAGGATAAGAAAACAGAATCCATCAATATGCTGTCTACAAGAGATAAACCTTACAGGCAAAGACAAAAATGGACTAAAAATCAGAAGTTGGAAGAAGATATATCAAGCAAATGGCAACCAAAATACAGTCCTGCTCAGTGCTATCAAGTTGGATTTGACTCATAGTGACCCCTCCTTGAGTTTCTGAGACAGTATCAAGACAGAAGTAGATTGCCCAACCGTACTTCTGAGGAGTAGCTGGTGGGTTTGAACCATCAGCCTTCTGGTAAGCAGTCAAGTGCCTTAGGCACTATACCACCAAAAAAGAGCAGGAAAGTAATATTAATTTCTGATCAAATTGACTTTAAGAAAAAAACCACCATATGAGACAAGGACATTATATAATGATTAAAGGATTAATTGAACAAGAAGATATAACCATAATAAATATTCATGGACCAAATGAAAGAGCCCAAAATTACTTAAATCAGACTTTAAAAGAGTTGAAAAGGCAAATAGATGACTCCACAGTCATAGTAGGAGACTTTAATATACCACTTTCAATGAAAGATAGAACAATTACAAAGAAACTAAACCAAGATGCAGAAGAGCTAAACAATACAATCCACCAACTTGACCTTATAGACATCTACAGAGCACTTCATCCAACAGCAGCACAATATACATTCTTTTCCAGTGCACATGGAACATTCTCCATGGTAGACCATATGTTAGGCCTTATATAAAGCAAGGCTTGATGAATTTAAAAACATTGAAATACAGCAAAGCATCTTCTCAGATCACAATGCTATCAAATTAGAAATCAACAATAGGAAGATCAACAGAAAAAGAGCAAACACATGAAAAATGAACTACATCCTCCTTAAGAAAGACTGGGTAAGAGAAGAAATAAAAAATAAAATTCAAAAATTCCTTGAATCAAACAACAATGAAAACACAACATACCAAAATCTGTGGGACACAACAATGATCAGAGGCCAATTTATAGCAATAAATGCACACATTAAAAAAGAAGAGTGAGCCAAAATCAACACTTTAAATGAACATCTCCAACAATTAGAAAAAGAGCATTAGGAACAGCCAACATCAACAGAAGAAAGGAAGTAATAAAGATTCAGGCAGAAATCAATGAAACAGAGAATAGAAAGAGAATAGAAAAAATCAGCAAGACTAGAAGTTGGTTTTTTGAAAAGGTTAATAAAATTGACAAACCACTGGCAAATTTAACAAAGGAAAAGAGGGAGAGGATACAAATAACATGAGTAAGAAATGAAATGGGCAATATCACAACTGAAATAAAAAGAATAGTATCAGGATACTATGAAGAACTATACTCCAACAAATTTGAAAATCTAGAAGAAATGGACAGATTTCTAGAAACACGCCACTTGCCTAAACTAACACAGACTGAGGTGGAAAGTTGAACAGATCCATAACAAAAGAAGAAATTGAAAAGGTAAAAAAAAAAAAAAAAACTATCAAAAATTCCTGGCCTAGATGGTTTCACCAGAGAATTCTACAATTCAGAAAAGAACTGACAACAATCCTACTCAAAACATGAAAAGGAGGAAGTGGGAGAGGAGATGTTGCATTGCGCTAAATTGTGGTCAATGTCATGAGACAAATTGAATGTGATCTGCTGTATGGAAAGTGTATTTGCTCTGCAAATTTTCACCCAAATCACAATAAAAATAAAAATAATGAATAATAATAATAATAAAAAGATGCAAAAATCAACAAAATCCTAGCTAATAGACTCCAACAACATATCAAGAAAATAATTCATTATGGCTAAGTGGGGATCATGTCTGGTGTGCAAGGATGGTTCAACATTAGAAAAACAATCAATGTCATCCACCAGAGAAATAAAACAAAGGAAAAGAACCACATGATCATATCAATTGATGCAGACAAAGCATTTGATAAAATCCAACATCCATCCCTGATCAAAACTCTCAGCAAAATAGGAATGGAAGGGACATTCCTCAACATAATAAAGGGCATTTATGCAAAACTAACAGCCAATATAATTCTCAATGGAGACAGACTGAAACCATTTTCTTTGTGAACAGGAACAAGACAAAGATGCCCTCTATCATCACTTCTATTCAACATTGTATTGGAAGTCCTAGCCAGGGCAATAAAACAAGAAAGGGAAATGAAAGTGTGATAGTTGGAGCTGTGTGTCAACTTGGCTGGACCCCAGTTCTGTGTGGTTGTTCCCTTGATGGGATTGGATGACTGTGTTCTGAGTGGCCAATCTGTTCAAGGGGAGTTTCCCTAGGGGTGTGGCTTGCTTCCAGGATATCCAGGGACATCCTGGGAAGATAGACATTCTTCTGCGGATCGGGATTCTGTTGTGCTGCCTACAACTGTCTGTGAGTGAGCAGTCCACTGTTTGGCCTGGAGATCTTGGATTCGTCATTCATTGGAGTCAGCAGCTGGTGTACTGCCTGCCAGTCTTGAGCTTCTCAGTCCCTGTGGTTGTGGGAGCCAGGAAAAGCCTCCAGCTGACGTTTGATCCAGGGACTTTGAGCCATTTTCCTAAGATAAATTTCTCTCTCTTTATAT
>NW_006922629.1:318602-321399 GCF_000298275.1 Orycteropus afer afer
TTTTGTTTCTCTAGAGAACCCAGTCTAACACACAAAGCCATCCACATTTGTAAGAAATAAGTCAAACTATCCCTATTTGCTGATGATATAATCCTGTACTTAGAAAACCCAAGAGGCTCAGTCAAAAATCTACTGCAACTATTTGAGAGATTTAGAATTGTGGCAGGACACATGATCAACATCCATAAATCAGTTGGCTTCCTCTACACTAGCAAGGAGATTACTGAAAAAGAAAAAAGGAAATCAATACCTTTTACAATAGCCACTAAAAAATAAAATACTTTGGAATAAATCTTACCAGGGACACAAAAGACCTGTACAAAGAAAACTATAAAAGATTACTTCAAGAAAACATAAGATATCTACATAAATGGAAGATCATACCATGCTTGTGGATAAGAAGATTGAACATTGTGAAAATGTGAATACTACCCAAAGCAATCTATACATTCAATGCACTCCCAATCCAGATCCCATCAACGTTCTTTATGGGCACTAACTTTATATGAAAAGGAAAAAGATCTCAGATAAGCAAAGCACTATTGAAGAAGAAAAATAAAATAGGAGGTCTCACACTGCCAGACCTCAAAAAACCTACTATACAGCCACAGTAGTCAAAACTGCCTGGTATTGCTACAATGACAGGCACATGTTGCTGTTGTTGTTATGTGCTGTCAAGTCAGACCCGACTCATAGCGACCCCTCCTTGGGTTGCTGAGGCAGTATCACTACGGAAGTAGATTGCCCAAACTTCCTTCTGAGGAGTGGCTGGTGGGTTTGAACCACCAGCAACAGATACAAAGACCAATGGAATAGAATTGAGAACCAAAAAATAGATCCATCGATCTATGGTCAGCTGATCTTTGCAAAGGGCTGAAATCCAATAAATAAATGTTTAATAAATGGTGCTGGCAAAACTAGAGATCCATCTGCAGAAAAATTAAACAAGATCCATACCTCACACCATACACAATAACTAACTCCAGATGGATCAAAGATGTAAATATGAAACCTAAACCTATAAAGTTCCTCAAGGAAAAACTAGAGACAAATTTAGAGACCCTAATATATGGCATACATAGACTATCAAGCATAACCCAAAATACACAAACTGCGGAAGAGAAACTAGATAAATGGGACCTTCTAAAAATTAAATTTTTGTATTTCCAAAGACTTCTAAAGAGAATCAACAGATTGGGAAAAAATATTTGGCAATGACATATCTGACAAGGGACTTATCTCTAGAATTTATAGAAAACTCCAACACCTCAACAACAAAAAAGACAAATAGTCCAATTTAAATATGGGCAGAAGACATGAATAGGCACTTCACCAAAGAAGATATTCAGGCAGCCATCAAACATATGAACAAATGCTCACAATCATTAGCCATTAGAGAGATCCAAATCAAAGCAACAATGAGATACCACCTTGCCCCAGCACTAGTAGCAAAGTTCAACAAGACAGAAAATAACAAAAGCTGGTGAGGATGTGGAGAGATTGGGATTCTCCTACACTGTTGGTGGGACTGTAGAATGGTACAACCATTGTGGAAAGCAGTATGGCAATGCCTTAAAAAGTTGCAATTAGAAATACCATTTGACCTAGCCATTCCATTACTAGGTATTTATCTTAAATAAGTGAGATCCAGGACAAGAACAGACATGTGCACACCCATGGTCATTGCAGCACTATTTGCAATAGCCAAAAGATGGAAACAACCTAGGCGCCTATCAACTGAGGAGTGGATAACCAAACTATGTTACATACACACAATGGAATACTATGCAACCCCACAGAATAATGTAGAATCTGCAAAATACCACACAATGTGGATGAAATTGGAGGACATTATGCTGAGTGAAATAAGTCAATCACAAAAGGGCAAATATTATATTAGTTTGTTATTGTAAAAAGTCAATAAAAGTTTATATATGGAAGGAAATTTTCTTTGTTGGTTACCAGGGATGGAAGTGTAGGGTAGGGAACACTGTTAGATAGGTAGAGACATCTTTTCTAAAAATAAAAGAAGAAGAAGAAAGCAGATTAGGGGTATGGACTGTGATTGAGTGAGTCGGGGAGGGGAGTTTTGCCTGCAGTTTTGGTCCTGTTTAGCAGGGAGTTGTCCATTATCCTTTCGTTTCCTTGAGGGTATGGTCTGCATACAATATATATGAATGATCCAGCAAAGTTCTCTCTCTTGCTCTGAATCCTATGTCTGACTCATCATCATCTGACCTCTGGTTCTTAGGGCTTAAGACAGCAGCCTATCATATGACCTGATTCTCCAGCCTTGTGAGACAGAAGCTTGTCATCTGACTTGCCAATTTGGGTTCAGCAGCCCCTGAAACTACGTGAGTGAGGAGAATGCTTGAGACTGACACCTGATCCAAAGATTTGAGATTTGCTAGCCTCCATAAGCACATGAGCCATTTCCTTGGCAGCTTGTGAGTGCAGTAACATTTTACAGTGAATTATGAAACCCTAAGACAAGAGGGAGAGTACTGAAAGAAGAAGAGGTAGTTGATGTTAGAAATGATGGAGTAGTACAGCAGTTTGGAAAAGTTGGATATTTGGGACATTTTTAACTTCTGTCTCATAGAGAAATCAAAAGACATCATTTGAGCAGTTGACTCAGAATGGTGGGGTTCACTACAACAGCCAAAACTCACTGGAATATGTGGTTTTGGAAAGAGAGAGTTGTTGTTGTTGTTAAGTGCCGTCGAGTCATTTCCGACTCATAGCGACCCCATGCACAGCAGAACGAAACACTGCCTGATCCCATGCCAGCCCCACA
>NW_006922629.1:323224-330028 GCF_000298275.1 Orycteropus afer afer
AAGGGCAAGGTTCAGAGTCTCTTCTGTCATCCACTTTGGTCCTCTCTTCTTTTCTTGTCTTTTTAGTGATCTCTTGCTTTCTTCATGGATAATGAAAGAGAGAGAGAGAGAGAAATGAAAGAATGAGAAACCTTTGGTTTCTGAATATGAGGAAAGCACCCATGTATTGAAACAGCTTTTATGTTGCAGTTACCCGAGAAAAGAGCTAATCATGGGAAATAGGAGAGATGGATCTATCTCCTGAGGCATTGGCTAGTTGGATCCATATGGAAATGAACAGTGATAAAGAAAAGGCAAGACATAAAATTCCTTGGTTGGTATCACTAGTAATAGCTGCCAAGGCAGGGAAAAACAATGTGGAAGTGGCTTGTAGCACTGAATCAGACCAGATCCTGTACAGTCAGAACTATGATTGTTAGTCTCTCAGCAAACTTGGAAAGGAAAAATCCTGTTGGAACAACAAGAAGTACCCCTACAACTGCTTGTTACCAAGACTGTAGCCCAAGGTGACTTCCGGTAAGATGGCAGAATAGGCAGACAAGCTACAGAGACCTTTTTCAACAAAGAAAAGAGAATCCAATTGGCACAGACACAAATGATAATCCTGGAGCCCTGAGCTTTAAAAGGAAAGATACAGAAGTGCATTAAACACCAACAAATAGAAGAACCTGAATGAAAACAGTGAATAAAGAGACAAACAGAGCAGTGGACCATCAGCTATCCTTACAGCATGGAGAGTTTGAAAGTTGCCAAGTGGTGTTAGGACCTGAGACTCAACTTAAAAATTGGCACTGCTCACCAAGGGTTGCATGGACAACTGCACTGGTGCCTGATGACTAAAAAGGGAACCAGCAACAAAGGAGACAAACTGACCTGTGGACTTTCAGCTGTCCGGAGGACACAGCCATTTTGAGTGTTTACAAGTGGTGGCTATTTAAAGTGACAGCATTCTCATTCAGATCCCAGAGACCTAAGAATAGGCTACACTTCCAAGCACAGCACAGACATATGGCAGGCTGATGACTGGAAAGGTGCAATACTCCCCTTGTTACTCTTACACCCCACACAGTCTTGGTGAATAGAGGCGCATCCATCTTTCACCCCCACATGCCTTCTGGGGCAGCAGGGATTCTATCCCAGTCTGTGGGCTCTGACTGAGCCTGGGTGAACTGCCCTGCCCCTCACAGATTTGCTTTTTGTTTGTTTGTTATTAAATTATTCTTGTTTTTTTTTTCTTCTTCCTTTTTATTTCTATTCTTTATTTTTTCCTTCTCAGGTTCTAGTTTTGGACTTTTCTTTCTCTTCTCTTTTCCTGGTTTTCTTTCTTGTGATTCTTGCCATCCACATTTTTCTTTTTTGCATTTTGCCCATTTTTTTCCTCATTATTCTCTTACTCTAGCTCTTTTCTCTCATTCCCCCATCTCCAGATATTGTGTGTGTGTGTGGGGGGGGGGAGGAGTTCCTCATTTTTTCTATTTATATTTCTTTTGTCTCTTTAAAGTATTTCTTTAAATATTTTGTCTCATTTATTGCCATTCTTCTCCCCATCCCTTTCTTGTTGTTTTTGGTGATTGTTCTTGTACATATATGTGATGTGTGTTTTTTGTCCTCATTTTTACTTTTGGTGTCTTTTTTTTCCCCCATTGTGGCTTTTGTCCAACTAAGTGAGAGACAACAATAGTTTCCAAATGACCCAACCACACCTATACCTCCTGAAGCCCCACCACTTCCTTCTGCACCAACTGGCCAATGCTACATGACAGCAAATACAAGCCTGACTCACCCTTAACTGCTCTTCACAAACAGCTAACAGAGATCTGGACACCTACTCTCATTCTCTATCACATCCAGCAGGAGACAAGTAGTGAGTGTGTGGGTGCTGCCAACTAATGAATAGAGGGGCACAGTACCCTGCTTACTCAGCTACATCCAAACAAAACAAAGAAAAAGAAAATCTTTGGTGAATCACTCCAACATACAATCACCTATTAAATATAAATACAATGGCTTCACAATGTCTTGGAGATAACAGACCATCAGAGTCCACACAAAGAAGCAAGATAAAGTAGGAGAAAAAAGGGACCAGGATACAGAGCCAGAACACATCCCAGGCCAAGAAGCAACATTAGAACTCCATGATAAGGAATTCAAAAGAATTATATTTAGGTACCTTCAATGGATTGAGAGACAGATCAAGGAAAACACTGAGAAAACTGAGGAAAACAGAAAGAAAAACCTAGAACAATTTTGGAAGACAACCAAGAGCAAAATGACAAAATAGATGAAAAATTAGAAATGATACAAAATCTACAGACAGAATTTCAGAAAATTAATACTAAATTTTCAGAAATAGATAACACATTGAACAGGCAAAGGAGTAGAATTGAATCAGTGGAACACAGAATTAGTGAGATTGAAGACAAATACATCAATACTTCTTTGGAAAGGGACCAATTAGAAAAAGAAAATCAAAACAAAATGAAGAAACCCTAAAATTCATGTGGGATACAATGAAGAGGAATAACCTACATAATTGGAATTCCAGACCAGGAAGAGACAAATAAAATCACAGAGAAAATTGTTTAAAATTTGTTGGAAGAGAATTTTTCTGATATGATGAAGGATGAGAATATATCCATTCAAAAAATCCAGTGAGCCCCAAACAGGATAGACCCTCCCAAAAAATTACCACAACATATCATCATCAAAATCACCAAAACCAAAGACAAAGAAATAATCCTAAAAGCAGCACAGTAAAAAGGAAAAGTTGCTTACAAAGGGCAACTAACAAGACTAAGCTCAGATTTCTCAGCAGAAGCCATGTAGGTGAGAAAACAATGGGATGGTATATATAAAACCTTGAAAGAGAGAAATTTCTAACCCAGAATTATATACAGTAAAACTGTTCTTCATATATGATGGTGAAGTTAGGAGATTTCCAGATAAGCAGGAAGTAAGGGAATTTGTTAAATCTAGACCAACCTGGTAAGAGATGCTAAAGAGAGCCCTTTGGACAGAGAATCAACAACAGCAAACAACAACCAAACATTAACACACATGATGACATAACCCAGAAGCCAACCCAGTTATGGATTGTATACAATGTAAAATAAGCTTACAAGATTGTACACAGGGAACCAGAGATATCAATTGACAAATGAGAACAACTACAAATCAAAAAGAGAGAAAAAACAGGGTAGTTACAGAACTTCTAAGTGGTGAGGAAGTCAAGACAATTGCAAGATAGAACAGACCATTCTGAACTTGGGAAGAAAATTATAAATCACAGGGTAACCTCAAGAAATGATAAACCATCACATCAAAATGAAAAAGAGGAAAAGCACAAATTTTTAGTAAGTACTAAGACAATAGCAATGAAGGAAATGATAACACATTTCACAAACAAAATTAGCTCAACACAGAAAATTATATGGAACAAAGAAATCAGCAACACCTCAAAAAACCACTTACAAAATGACAGCAACAAATTCATACTTGTAGATAATTACATTGAATGTAAAAGGATTACATGGACCACTCAAGTGATGGAGAATTGAACATTGGATAAGAAAACATAATCTATCAATACGCTGTCTACAAGAAACACACCTTAGATACAAAGACAAAAATAGACTAAAAACTGAGGGTTGAAAAAAGATATATCAAGGAAATGACAATCAAAAAAGATCAGGAATAGCAATATGAATAAAATTGATAAAATTGACTTTAACACAAAACCACTATAAGATACAAGGAAGGATATTACATAACAATTAAAGGTTCAATTGAACAAGAAGAAATAACTATAATAAATATCCATGCACCCAATGAAAGCCCCAAAGTACATAAAAATACATAAATCAAACTTTAACAGAATTGAAAAGATACATAGATTATTCCACAGTTGTAGTAGGAGACATTGATACACCACTTTCAATGAAAGATTGAATTGTGTCAACAAAGACACAGAAGAACTAAACAATATAACCCACCAACTTGACCTTTTAGACATCTACAGAGTAATTCACCCAACAACAGCACAATATACATTCTTTTCCAGAGCACATGGAACATACTCCAGGACAGACCATACATTAGGCCACAAAACTAGCCTTAATAAATTTTAAAACATTGAATACTGTAAAGTAACTTCTCTGATCACAAGGCTATAAAACTAGAAATCAACAACAGGAAAAACAATGGAGAAGAGGAAACACATGAAAATTGAATAACACTTTCCTTTAAAAAAAAAACTGGGTAATAGAAGAAATAAAATATGAAATTAAAAAATTCCTTCAATCAAACAAGAATGAAAACACAACATACCAAAATCTTTGGGACACAGCAAAAGCAGTGATCATAGGCCAATTTATAGCAATAGTTGCACACATCAAAAAAAAAAAAAAGAGCCAAAATCAACACCTTAACCCAACATCTCCAACATTAGGAAAAGAGCAGCAAAAAAAAAGCCTACAGTTACCAGAAGAAAAGAAATAAATATTCAAGCAGTAATAAATTAAATAGAAAATAGAAAGACAATAGGAAATAATCAAGGCTAGAAGTTGGTTTTTTGAAAAGATTAATAAAATTGACAGACCACTGGCAAATTCAACAAAGGAGAAGAGGGAGAGAATACAAATAACAAGAATAAGAAACAAATTAGGCAACATCACAACAGAGGCAAATGAAATAAAAAAGAATAATATCAGGATACTATGGAAAACTAAACTCCATCAAATTTGAAAATCTAGAACAAATGGACAGATTTCTAGAAACATACTACTTACCTACACTAACACAAACTGAGGTGGAAAATTTGAACAGACCTATAACAAACAAAGAAATTGAACAGGTCATAAAAAAAAATTAACAACAACAAAAAATGCCCCATCTGAGATGGTTTCACTGAAGAATTCTACCAAACATTCAGAAGAGAATTGACACCAATCTCACTCAAGCTATTCCAGAACACAGAAAAGAATGGAATCCTCCCAAATTCATTATATGAACCAACCTTGATACTAAAACAACACAAAGACATCACTAAAAAGGAAAAGTACAGATCAATATCCTTTGTGAATATAGATGCAAAAATATTCAACAAAAATCATAGCCAGTAAACTCCAACAACATATCAAAAAATAATGATAATACATTGGCTAGGGACCATGGTCGCAGGGAACATCATGCTCAATTGGCATAACACACTACACAAAAACATTGTTCCACATCCTACTGTGGTGAACAGTGAGTGAGATGTTAAAAGCCTGCAAGCAGCCATCTAGATACAACAATATGTCTTTCCTTGTCCAGAGCAAAGAAGAATGAAGAAAACCAAAGATGCATGGAAACAATTAGTCTAAGGGACTGGTACACCATGCAATTCTCAACCTATATGACTATGAGATCCGAAGAATTAGATGGGACCCGGCTACCACTGACAACCATTCAGAGGGGGATCTATGTAGGAGATCCTGGATAGAGTGGGAGAACAATGGGGAACAAAACTCAAAAGCATTAAAAAAAAGGGGGGAGGGCTGGTTTTTCTGGTCTGATAGAGCCCCGTGGAAGTCCTGAGACTATGATCTCTAGCTGCCCTTCAGGTCTGGAATTGAACCCACTCCTGTCCAGTCAAACAAAAGAGAGGCATATGAGCTGAACATTTACATTAGGTAGATGCACTCCTTGGAGAGATCAATCATGGGAGAATAGAAGGGCTGCATATGCACAGGAAGACAGCTCAGGGTGCAGGAGTGCAGGGGAGGGAAGGACACAGGGAAGATGTATCTATGGGGAGGAAGTGGGAAGGAAGCTGTTGCATTGTGGGAAATTGCAGTCAAGGCAAGAGGAAATGTATGTGAACTGCTGTGTGGAAAATGAATTTGTTTTGTAAGCTTTCATCCAAATCACAATAAATTTTTTTTAAATAAAAATAATACATATGACCAAGGGCAGTTCATACAAGGTATGCACGAGTAGTTCAACATTAGAAAAAAATAAATATCATCTATCAAATAAATAAAACACATGATCATATCAATTGATGCAGAAAAGGTATTTGATAAAATACAACACCCATTCCTGATTGAAAAAAAAAAAAACTCTCAGCAAAATAGGACTAGAAGGGACATTCCTCAACATAATAAAGGACATATACGCAAAACCAACAGCCAACAATTGTCTCATGGAGAAAAACTGAAACCATTCCCCTTGCGAACAGAAACTAGACAAAGATGTCCTCTATCACTTCTATTCAGTATTTTATTGGAAGTCCTATCCAGGACAATAAGGCAAGAAAGGGAAATCAAAGGCATCCAAGTTGGTAAACCAAAAAAAAAAAAAAAAAAAAGAACTCACTATCATCAAATTGATTCTGACTCATAGCAACCCCTATTGAGTTTCCAAGGCAGTAAATCTTTATGGAAGTAGATTGTCCTATCTTACTTGTGTGGAACTACTAGTAGGCCCACTTTCTGGTTAGCATTCAAATGCCTTTGGCACTATGCCACCAGAGCTCCACCAAAATTGGTAAGAAAGAAGTAAGAATGAAATAAAACTATTCCTATTTGCTGATGATATGATCCTATGCATAGAAAACCCAAGAGACTCAGCACAAAAACTATTGAAACTAATGGAGAGATTTAACATAATGGCAAGATATAATATCAACATACAGAAATCAGTTGGATTCCTCTACACCAGCAAAGAGATTGACAAAAAGGAAATAAGGAAATCAATATCATTAACAAGACCTACCAAAACTATAAAATACTTGGGAATAAATCTTACCAGGGACCCAAAAGA
>NW_006922629.1:330417-343048 GCF_000298275.1 Orycteropus afer afer
ATATAGTCCGGAATGCCGTTCTTCCAGTTTGTCCCTGGGATAGTATTGCAGGTAGGCCACACCCCTGGGGAAACTCCCCCTAGACTGACCGGCCGCTTAGGACGCAGTCATGTGATCCATCATGGGAACCACCACTCACAACTGGAGTCCAGCCAAGTTGACACATCTTCAACTATCACAAGAGATTTTCATAAATGGTAGAATATACCATGCTCGTGGATAAGAAGGTTGAACATTGTGAAAATGTCAATCCTACCCAAAGCAATCTATATATTCAATGAAATCTCAATCCAAATCTCATCGACATTCTTTAAGGATATGGAAAAACCAATCACTAATTTTATATGGAAAGGAAAGAGATATTGGATAGTCAAAGCAGTATTGCAGAAGAAAATAATGTAGGAGGTCTCACACTCCCTGATCTCAAAACCTACTACACATCCATTGTAGTCAAAACAGCCTGGTATTAGTACAATGACAGACACAAAGACCAGTGGAATAGAATTGTGAACCCAGAAATAGATCCATCAACCTATGATCAGCTGAAACCCATTGAATGGTGAAGAGAGGATCTCTTTAATAAATGGTGCTGGCAAAACTGGCTATCCATTTGCAGAAAAATGAAACAAGATCAGTACCTCACACCATACACAAAGATTAACTTCAGGTGGATCAAAGACTTAAATGTGAAATCTAAAACTATAAAGTTCCTTTAGGAAAAAATGGGAAAATTTAGGGGTCCTTTGGTGGCATAGTGCCTAAGGCATTTGACTGCTAACCAGAAGGCTGGTAGTTCAAACCCACAGCCACTCCTTGGAAGGAAGATGGGGCAATCTACTTCCATAATGATACTGCCTTGGAAACCCAAGGAGGGGGTCACTTTGAGTCAGGATTGACTCAACAGCAGTGAATTTGGTTTAATTTATGGCATAAATATACCATCAAGCATAACCCAAAATGTACAAACAGCAGAAGGTAAACTAGATGAATGGGACCTTCTAAACATTAAATTTTTGTGTCCTTCAAAAGACTTCTCCAAAAGAGTAAAAATAGAACTTATAGAGGGGGAAAAAATATTAGGCAATGACACATCTGACAAGGGACTTATCTCTCAAATTTATGGAAAACTCCAACACCTCAACAGCAAAAAGGCAACAAATCCAATTAAAAATGGGCAGAAGACATGAAGACACTTCAGCAAAGAAGATATTCAGGTGTCCAAGAAACACATGAAGAGATGTTCATGATCATTAGGTATTAGACAGATGCAAATCAAAACAATAATGAGATACCATCTTGCCCCAACACAGATAGCAAAGTTCAACAAGACAGAAAATAACAAATGCTGGTGAGGATGTGGGACTCTCATACACTCCTGGTGGAACTGTAAAATGATACAACCATTGTGGAAAGCAGTATGAAAATTCCTTTAAAAAGTTGGAATTAGAAATACTATTTGATCCAGCAATCTAGTTACTAGGTATATATCCTTAAAAGTGAAAACCAGGACAAGAACAGATGCATGCACACCCATGTTTATCGCAGCACTATTTACAATATCCAAAAGATGAAAACAACCTAGGTGTCCATCAACAGAAGAATGGATAACCAAACTATGGCACATACACACAATGGAATACTATACAACCCTAAAGAATAATGTAGAATCTGCAAAACACCACATAATATGGATAAACTTGGAGGACATCATGCTGAGTGAAATTAAGTCAATCACAGAAGAACAAATATTGTATTAGTTCACAACTGTAAAAAGCTAAAGAAATATTTATATATGGAAGGAAATTTTCTTTGTTGGTTACCAGGGGTGGGAGGTGAGGTGAAGGAGCACTGCAAAAAAAATAAATAAATAAGTAAAATATTTTAAAAAAGAATGTAGTACAGGAGGGGAATGGGAAAAGCCAAGAAACTATCAAAACTAGGAGATATAGTGTAAATGAGTTGCTTCAATTTATAGGTTGCTATCATCAGCTTCCTGAGGAACCAATAGTAAATTGGATTGTGAGAGTGACTAATTTAAGGACTGTGCCTTTAGCTTTGAATGCTACAGAATGGAACAGTATGTTTGGGTTGACACAAGATCTACAACTCACTATGGAATAATCACAAATGATGACAAAATATCCAGTTACACAGCAGATTAACCTGGTGGGGATGGCCAGCCTAGTGGACTGGATAAAATTTGCAGTAATATTTCTTTACATGGAAAAGGAAAGTGCCCTTCTCCCCCTCTAAATACTCCATGGAACACTATACAGGTAGCAGCTAATGTGCTGCTTATGCGAGCCATGCTGAGATGGCTTTATGGTGATCAGGATATCCACCCAATGAGTATGCCCCCTAACACAGGTCATGGCAGATATGGTGATCAAAGGAGCCCCTTCTACATGGGCATGTAATCCTGCTACTGCAAAACAAAGCAACAATCTGATAAGCCATGTCAGCTCTATTGACACAGCTTTCCCATATGAGTCTTACAGATGCAAGAAACATAAGGGTGATTCATAGAAAAATGGGAAGAGGAAATAGGAAAAGAACTTATCCCAACAGGATGGAGATTTCTAGATAGTCACTAAGAAATGAGATGAATATAGTGAACACTAACAGAGTTGAGACCAAAGTTCTAATGCAGCATTACATGTGGCTGAGTGGACCAAGGGAAACTCCTGCTGGTCTCTCAGCATTAAAGAGGCCTAAACAGGTAGTTCTATTCACTCCAATCCAGAGGAGCTTAATGAAGGGAAGTCCCAACTATGGCCACTTGAAGCAGATACTCAACTATTTGATGAAGATAAAGATTGACAAAGGGGCCAGGGTCTCTGGTCCAGCCCCAACCAAGGTATCTGAGGTCATATGCATATTTGGATAAAAGGTCCAGGAGTGGGGAAGAAACGTTCTTAGGGTTCCTGAACACAGAAGTCCAATGCACTATAATCCCAAAATCCATCAATGAAATCTTGAAGAGGCCTAAGGTTAGCCTATGGGGATATTGTGATGCAAAATTTGATGGGACTGAGATAAAAATTTGGAAGAGAATTGAAACATTTAAGCATCTTGTATAAAGTAGTTGCATCTCACCTACCCAAATATATTATTGGTATGGATATTATGTATACTTGGAGAATACTCCCTCTACCTGATATTGTAAAACTGAAGGCATGTAAGTCTGCCCTTAGGCCAGTATTGATTGATTGGACATACTGAATGTGAACAATTAGAATTACCTGAACCCACTGAGGTTGTTAAGTTGAGACAGTATATAATATCTGGTGGACAAAAGGAGATTACTGCTTTGATTAAAGACATGTTAAAGGCTAGAGTACTGGTGCCAAGAAATTCCCTGTATAACAGCCCTGTATGGTTCATGAAAAAGGCAGATGGCTCATGGAGGCTGACAATAGACTATCAAAGCCTAAATAAAGTAGTGTCACTTGTAGCTTCAGCTGTTCCAGACATGGTATCAAAGGTGCAGAAAATACAGCAGTCTAAAGAAAATTGATTCTCAGTGATTGATCTTGCAAATGCCTTTTTCTCAAACCTAATCTCATAAAAGAACCAACCACAGTTTACTTTCATGTGGGAAGGATCTCAATATACTTTCAATGTGTTGTCACAAAGTTATTTCAATTCACTAGTGCACTGTCATAGGGAGCTCTGGTGATGTAGTGCCTAAGGCATTTGACTGCTAAGCAGAAGGCTGATGGTTCAAACCCACCAGCCACTCCTCAGAAGGAAGGTTGGGTAATCTACTTCCATAGTGATACTGCCTCAGAAACCCAAGGATCACACTTTACAGCCCAAAGAGTGCAGCAATTGTCAAAAAATATATAATATTAAATGGACATACCATGTTGCAAACCATCCTCAGAGTAATGACTTGATAGAGAATTGCCATGGGCAATTGAAATATTTGTTATCTAAAACAGGGAGAAGAAGGTATGATGAGTTGACTAACATGTTTTAATGACTGAGGGTTTACACTCAACATGAGGAGGGCAAAGGAAGGGTCCCCACTGAAGAGATTCTTATATTTCTCTGGGGTGTATCAGGGAGACAGAGTAAGAGAGGATGCTGATGTCACTGAATCACCATATAACTCGAAATTGCTTTTTTTCCTTCCAGAAGCTGTGGTCACAGGACCAGAGATGCAGCTGCAGCTGCCCAAAGAAGAATGAACCCTAAGCAAGACACTATAATTATACCCCCCAGCCTGTGTGCTATCATTCCCCAGACCTTGGTAGGATGGATTGTACCTTCCCCCCATCTGGCAAAATTGAGATTGACAGTGAATACTGCCTTAGTGCCTGGTGGTTGAGATAGAGTAGTAGTGTTGTACCTATGTAACCCTATTCAACATAAACAGGAGTGGATCGAGGGGAAAACACTTTGCTAGACTGGTCTTGCTACCAGCAATTTTACCTGACACCGAGCTGAACCTGATGCCCTTTCCCAATGTGGAAAAGTTTGAGTAAAAGTAAATGACAAATGGAAGAAAGGAGAAATAATAGCTGAAAGTAAAAGGATGAATAAATTGGTTATGCAGTGGAGAAATTTTAACATTATGTTGAAACTTCAAGACAGAATCAGAGCAAGGGCATATTCTCTCTGTTAGATTTTATCAGAGGCAAGAAAGGGTGAAGATGAGATAAACTTTTGGAGAATCTGACCACATCAGATGGACACTTTCAGTAGACATGAAAGGTTGGTACCCGAGTAAACTCACCTTTAGAACTCTTTGCACTAAAGAAGACTAATTGTTAATGAGCTTTGGAGTAGTAAAATGATTGGGAGGTGGAGGTTAATTCTTCAAATATGAAAACACCAATGGCTAGAAGAGCCAGGGGGTGACCTATGGTGCAGTGAATTACTTAATATAGTCCTTATAACTATAGTCCCCGCCAGTCATCTGTCAGTTTTTGGTACAGTGGTGGCTTACATGTTGCTGTGAGATTGGAGGCTATGCAACCAGTATTTCAAGTACCAGCAGGGTCATCTGTGGTGGAAAGGTTTTAGCGGAACTTCCAGACTACGACGTACTGGAAAAAAGGATGAGATCATACACTTCTGAAAATATTGGACACTGAAAACCTATGAATAACAGTGAAACACTGCCTGATATATTTCTGGAAAACTTTATGACTAGCAGTGAAACATTCTGTGATGAAGTACCAGAAAATGAGCCCCTTAGGTGAGATGTTGTTGTTGTTAGGTGCCACAGAGTCATTCCTGACTCATAGCGACCCCATCCACAGCAGAAAAAAAAACACAACCCAATCCTGTGGCAGCTCCATGATCCTTGCTATACTTGAGCATATTGCTGCAGCCACTGTGTGAACCCATCTCCTTGAAGGCCTTCCCCTCTTTCATCCACCCTCCACCTTCTCAAGCATGACATCTTTCTCCAGGGAATAGTCTCTTCTGACAACATGATCAAAGTAGGTGGGACGAAGTCTGGCCATTCTCACTTACAAGGAGCATTTCAGCTGCACTTCCCCCAGGACAGATCTGCTAGTTCTTTTAGCAGTCCGTGGTACATTCAGCATTCTTTGCCAGCACCAAAACTCAAAAGCATCAACTCTTCTTCTGTCTTCCTTATTCATTGCCCAGCTCCTACATGCATATGAGGCTACTGGAAATATCATGGCCTGTGTCAGGCACATCTTAGTCCTCAAGGAGACATCCTTGCTCCTCAGCACTTGAAAGAGTTCCTTTGCAGCCAACCTGCCCAGTGCTACATGTCATCTAATATCCTGACTGCTGCTTCCATTGGTCTCGATTGTAGAACCAAGCAATGTGAATTCTTTGGCAACCTCAATCTTCTCTCCATTTATTGTGATGTTGCTTATTGGTCCAGTTGTGAGGATTTTTGTTTTCTTTGTATTAAGATGTAATTCATACAGCAGACTGTATTCTTCCATCTTCATCAGTAAGTGCCTCAAGTCATCCTCGCTTTCAGCAAGCAAAGTTGTATCATCAGCATATCTCAGGTTGTTAATGATTCTTCCTCCAATTCTGATGCCACATTTTTCTTCATATAGTCCAGCTTCTCAGATTATTTGCTAAGTATATAGATTGAATAAGTATAGGGAAAGGATATAACCCTGACACTCTCCCTTCTTGATTTTAAATCATGTAGTGACCCCTTGTTCCATTCGAACGACAGCCTCCTGGTCAATGTACAGGTTCGTCATGAGTACAACCAAGTGTTTGGGAATTCCCATTCATCTCAATATTATCCATAATTTGTCATGATCCACATAATCAAATGTCTTTGCATAGTCAATAAAACACAAGTAAACAACTTTCTGATAGTCTCTACCTTGAGCCAAGATCCATCTGACAGCAGCTATGATATCCCTCATTCCACATCCTCTTCTGAATCCAACTTGCACCTCTGGAAGTTCTCTGTCAATATATTGCTGCAACCATTTTTGAATTATCTTCAGTAAGATCTTGTTTGCATGCGATATTAATGATAGTGTTTGATAATTTCCACATTTTGTGAGATCACCTTTCTTTGGAATGGGTACAAATATGGATCTCTTCCAGGCAGTTGTCCAGGTAGCAGTCTTCCAAATCTCTTGGCATAACCAAGTGAGTGCCTCCAGTGTGGGATCCGTTTGTTGAAATATCTCAATGGGTATTCCGTCAATTTCCGGACCCTTGTTCTTTGCCAATTCCTTCATTGTAGCTTCGACTTCCTCCTTCAGTATCATTGGTTCTAGATCATATGCCACCTCCTGAGATAAATGAAGATCGACCAGGTCTTTTTGGTACAGTGACTCTGTATATTCCTTCCATCTTCTTTTGATGTTCCCTGCATCATTCAATATTTTGCCAATAGAATTGTTCAATATTGCAACTAGAGGTGCAAATTTTTTCTTCTATTTTATTCCACTTGAAAAATGTCAAGCTTGTTCCTCCCTTTTGGTTTTCTAACTCCAGGTCTCTGCACATTTCATTATAGTGATTGGCTTTGTTTTCTTGAACTGCTCTTTGAAATCTTTGGTTCAATCTTTTTATCTTGTCATTTCTTCCATTTGTTTTAGCTACTCTCCACTCAAGGGCAAGTTTCAGAATCTCTTCTGTCATCCATTTTGGTCTTCTCTGCTTTTGTTGTCTTTTTAGTGGCCTCTTGCTTTCTTCATGGATGATGCTCTTGGTGCCATTCCACAATTCATCTGGTTTCCGGTCACTGGTGTTCAATGCATCAAATATATTCTTTAGATGGTCTTTAAATTCAGGAGGGATGTATTCAAGATTATATTTTGGCTCTTGTGGACTTGTTTTAATCGTCTTTAGCTTCAAGTTGAACTTGCATATGAGCAGTTGATGGTCTGTTCCACAATCAGTTCCTGGCCTTTTCCATTGCCTCTTACCACAGATGTAGTCAATCTGATTCCTGTGTGTTCCATCAGCTGAAGTCCATGCATACAGCCACCATTTGTGTTGTTGAAAAAAGGTGTTTGCAATGAATAAGTCGTTGGTCTTCCAAAATTCTACCATTTGAATTCCAGCATTATTTCTGTCACCAAGACAAACTTTTCCAACCACCAGTGATTCTTCTTTGTTTCCAACTTTTGCATTCCAGTCAACAGTGAAAATTAACACATCCTGATTGCATGTTTGGTCAATTTCAGACTGCAGAAGTTGATAAAAATCTTCAATTTCCTCATCTTTGGCTTTGGTGGTTGGAGCATAAATTTGAATAATAGTCGTATTAACTAGTCTTGCTTTTAAGGATATGGATATTATCCTATCACTGACAGCATTGTACTTCAGACCAGATCTTGAAACATCCTTTGTGATGATGAATGCCATGCCATTCCTTTTCAAACTGTCATTCCCGGCATAGTAGATCATATGGTTGTCTGATTCAAAATGGCCAAAACCAGTCCATCTGAGCTCACTAATGCCTAGGATATCAATCTTTATGCTTTCCATTTCATTTTTGACAACTTGCAATTTTCCTAGATTCACACTTTGTACATTCCATGTTCTGATTACTAATGGATGTTTGCAGCTGTTTCTCCTCAATTTGAGTGGTGCCATACCAGCAAATGGAGATCTCAAAGGCTTTACCTTATCCATATGAGCAAGGCTGGTTTTACTCTGATAAGGCAGCTCTTTCCCAGTCTTATTTTGAGAGCTTTCTAACCTAAGAGACACATCTACCTTCTCTGTATTGGACAATGTTTCTGGACTATTCATAAAATTACACAGTACTGTATCAGACAGTATTTCTCTGCTATTCATAAGGTTTTCCCTGGCCAATTCTTTGAGAAGTGGATGGCCTCTTCCTTCTGCCTAGTCTGTCCTGGATCCCTGTGGCTGACTCTTCGCTCTCTCCTGGTCCCCTTGGCCTTTTCTGTCCTTTCCCCACTTTCCTGTCTTGCTGTTTTGGGGCGTGGCCTGGGTTCCCTCTCCTCACCTGGATCCCTGCAGCTGACTCCTCCCCTCAGGTGAGAAGGCACTCAAAATATGACTGGGAAAGAACTGCCTCCTTAATGAGATGGATGGAGTAAAACTTTTGAGACCTTCATTTGCTGATGTGGCATGACTCATAATGAGAAGAATCAGCTGCAAAACTTCATTAATAATTGGAACATGGAATGTGCAAAATGTGAATCTAAGAAAATTGGAAATTGTCAAAAATGAAATGGATCACTGGAATTGGTCATTTTGAATCAGATAAACATATGATCTATTATGCCAGGAATGACAAATTGAAGAGGAATGGTGTCACATTCATCATCAAAAAGAATATTTCAAGATCTATCCTGAAGTATTACACTGTCAGTGATATGATAATATCCATATGTTTACAAGGAAGGAAGACCAGTTAATACAACTATTTTCCACATTATCCACCAAATACTAAAGCAAAGGATGAAAAATTGAAGATTTGTACCAACTTCTAGTCTGAAATAGACCAAACATGCAGTCAAGATGTATTGACAGATTTCTGGCAAGATGGTGGATGGACTAGGCAGACAAGCTAAACAGCCTCTCTTCAATAAAGACACAGGAAACCAACTGAAAGAGATACAGAAGGTAATCTTGGATGCCTGAGTTTTGAAAGGAAGAGCAAATACTAAAATGTAGAAGAATTTGAATGAAAAGAGTGAATAAAGAGAAACAGAGCTGTGAATTGGCATCTATCCTGACAGCATGGCCAGTTTGAATATTTACAAGTGGCCATAGGATCTGGGCAGCAACCTAAGAATCAACTCTGCTCACCAAAAACTGAATGGAGAACTAGAATGTAAGACAACAAATAAGGAGACAGACCGTGCTCTGGAGTTTTGGCTGTCAAGGGTGTAGCTATTTTAAGTATTTGCAAGTTATATGGCCATTTTGAAGTGGCGTTCTGATCTCAGTGAACTAAGAATAGGGTCCACTTGCCAAGGCCAGCATGGGTAACCACACTGGAGGCTGCCAACTGGAAAAGTGCAATATTCCCATTGTTACTTTTATACCCCATACCCTCCTGATGAACAGAGGTGTGACTATCCCCCACCTCTACTCACCTTCTAGACCAGTAGGAATTCCATCCCAGTGTGTGGGTCCTGACAGAGCCTGAGTGCCCTGCCCTGCCCCTCCAAATTGTTTTTGTTTGTTTGTAGATTATTCTTTTTTGCTTCCTTTTAATTTTCTTCCTTTTCCCCTTCCCTGTTTTTTCTTTATTTTTCTCTTCCCTTTTCATAGTTTCCATCTTTTTTCCTTATTTTGGTTCTTCCCATCCCTTGTTTTTCTTTTTGCAGTTTTCTCATTTTTCTTTATTATTCTTTCAATCATTCTTTTCTCTTATTCCCCACTCTCCAGATATTGTGGGGTTTTTTTTTCTTTTTTTCTCTTTTTCTATTTATATTTCTTTTGTCTTTGTAAAGTATTTCTTTAAATAATTTTTCTCATGTATTGCCTTTCCTCTTCTTTGTTTGTTCTTATTTGTTTATCAGGTTTTTGTGTTTTGTTTTCATCTTTTTTAAATGTTTGTTTGTTTATTTATTTATTTATTTATTTTCTAACTGAGTTGGAAACAGCAAATCATACCTATACATACAATGCAATTTCTTCCACATCAACTGACCAATAGCAGCCCAACTCACCCTCAACTTCTCTTCATGAACAGCTAACAGAGATATGTTCACACACTTTCATTCTCTATCACACACACTAGGAGACAGTTGGTGAGTGCCTGTCTTAGGCTGGGTTCTCTAGAGAAGCAAAACCAGTACAGCTTATATAGAGAGAGAAATTTATGTTAGGAAAATGGCTCACACAGTTATAGAGGTTGGCAACTCCCAAGTTCCTGCATCAAAGGTCAAGCTGGAGGGTTTTCCTGACTAATGCAGTAGCAGGGGTTGACAAGCACAAGATTGACAAGCAATACAACAGAGTGCTGAATTCATCAGATCTCATTATGGAAACAACATCACAACTGCTCAAACCATTCAGAATCATACTCCAACCAACTTGAAACACAGCCTTAACTATCACAGTGCCTAGGTCCTGACAAATAGCTAATAGAGAAGCAAAGTACCCTGTTTATTCAGATATATCAAAACAAAAAAAGAAAAAAAACCTTGGGTGAATCACACCAACATACAACCCCAATTAAATATAAATACAATGATGTCAAAATGTCTCAAACACAACAGACAAGCACACTACATACAAAAAAGCAAGATAAAGTAGTACAAAAGAGGGTACAGGATAGAGACCCAGAAAACCTCCCTAAGAAACAGCATTGAAACTCCCTGGCAAGGAATTATATTTTGATACCTTCAGTGGATTCAGAGACAGATCAAGGAACACAAAGACAAAATTAAGGAAAACAAAGACAAAACTCTAGAACAGTTTAGGAAAACAATGCAAGAACAAACAGAAAAAAATAAGTGAAAAATTAGAAATGATAAAATATCTATAAATAGAAATCCAAAAGATTAATACTAAAACTTCAGAAATAGATAACAAATTGAATGGTCAAAAGAGTAGAAGTGAATCAATAGAAGACAGAATTAAGGAAAATGAAGATAAATACCTCAGTGCTACCGTGATAAAGGATCAATCAGAAAAAAGATCAAAGCAAAATGAAGAAAGACCAAAATTCAAGTGGGATACCATCAAAAGGAATAACTTACATATTATCATCAGAATTCCAGAACAGGAAGAAACAAATAAAACAGGAGAAAAAAAATTGTTGAAGATTTGTTGGGATAGGATTTTCCATATATGCTGAAAGATGAGAATATATCTACTCAAGAAGTTCAATGAACCCCAAACTAGATAAACCCCAAAAGAAAATCCCTGAGACATGTTATAATCACACTCACAAAAACCAAAAATAAAGAAAGAATACTGAAAGTAACATGTGTTAGATTAGGTTCCCTAGAGAAGTAAAACCAGTAAAGCTTATATAGAGAGAGAGAGAGAGAAAGAGAAATTTATCTTAGGAAAATGGCTCACACACTTATAGAAGCTCTCAAATCCCAAGTTTTTAGATCAAATGTCAAGGTGGAGGCTTTTCTCGACTCATGCGCCTGCAGGGGCTGATGAGCTGAGGGCTGGCAGGCAGTGTACTAGTTGTTGACACCAACGAATGATGAATCCAAGATCTCCAGGCCAAATGGTGGATTGTTCACTCACGGACATTTGTAGGCAGCACAACAGAATCCCGATCCACAGAAGAGTGTCTCTTTTCCCACGATGTCCATAAATATACTGGAAGGAGGCCACACCCCTAGGGAAACACCCTTTCAACGGATTGGCTGCTCGAAACATATACATCTGATCCCATCATTGGAACAACCCACATCAAAATTGCTTAAACCACACAGAATTGAGTTCTGGCAAGATGGCGGACTAGGCAGAAAGACTGCACAGACCCTCTTCAACAAAAAAAAGGGAAACCAATTAACACAGACACAGGAGATAATCTTGGACCCCTGAGCCTTGAAGGGGAGGATATAGAAGTGGACTAAACTCCAACTAGCAGAAGAATTTGCATGAAAATACCAAAAAAGGAGACATACGGAGCTGCGGTCTGGCAGCAATCCTGAGCAATCCTGATGGCACAGACAGCTTGGAGACTCCTGAGTTGTGGTAGGACCTAAGAATTAACCTAAAAATCAGCCCTGCTAACCAGGGACTGCACAGAGGACTGGGCATGATGGCTGGGGAATAAATGGAGAAGGGGAAGAGAAAGGTGGGCTGAGTTGTGGACTTTTGCCTGTCCGGAGGACATCGCCATTGTAAAGGTTTAAAAAGTGGCTTGACTATTTTGGATATTTAAAGAGACAGCATGCTCACATATTCCTGGGGCTTAAGAACACATTCTGCTTTCCAGCAACCCCAAGGTCACTCCAGACTTGCAAGACTGAAAAAGTACCACATTCCTCTTGTTACTCTTATACCACTGCCCACTTAGTGAACAGAGGTGAAGCCATCCCCACTCCCACTCCTACCTTCTGGGCCCGCAGGAATGCCATCACAGTCTGTGTGCTCAGACGGAGCCTGGGTGCCCGATCCTGACCTCCACCAATTCCTTTTTTTTTTTTTCTCTTTTTTTATTTTTTTCTTTTTATCTTTCTTTTTTCTGGTGATTAGTTTG
>NW_006922629.1:368708-377225 GCF_000298275.1 Orycteropus afer afer
ATGGTCTCTATCCAATATATATATAGATGATCTTGCAAAGTTCTTACTCTTGTTCTGGATCCTGTATCTGGTTTGCAATCATCTGATCTCTGGTCCTTGGGACTTCAGACAGTAGCTTATCATTTGACCTGATTCACCAGCTTCTCTGAAGCTTTGTGAAGCATCAGTCTGTCATCTGACTTGCCAATTTGGGTTCATCACGCCTGCAACCACATGTGCGAGGAGAATCCTCCAGAATGACACCTGATTAAATATCCAGAATGGGGTCTGTGAGGGGGAGAAACTGAAGCCTGATCCAAAGATTTGGGACTTGCAAGCTACACAATCGTGTGTGCCATTTCCTTATCAGTTCATGAGTTCTGTGAAACTTTACAGAAAATTATGGATCCCTAAGACAGGAGGAAAGGAGCTGTGGTGGCATAGTGGATAGAGTATTTGGCTGGTAACCAGTAGGTGAGCAGTCCAAACCCACCAGCCATTCCACAGAAGAAAGATGGGGCAAACTACTTCCTTACAGACAGGAGAGAGAGTACTTAGGGGAGTAGAAGTAGTTGATGTTAGAGATAATACAATGGTATAGCAGTTTGGAAAAGTTGTATATTTGGGACAGCAGATTCTTCCAAAAAGAGTTCTAGTGGTGTTGTGGGTAGGACATTTGGCTGCTAATCAGGTTAGCAGTTCAAATCCACCAGATGCTCCACAGGAGGAAGATAAAGCAATCTACTTCCATAAAGATTTACGGCCTTAGAAACCCACTGGGGGTCACTATGAGTTGGAATCAACTTAATGGCAGTGGGTTTGGGGGTTTTGATGCTTCTAGAAGTTATTGAAGTACGGCATGAGGCATGGGGTGGGCATTCTGTGAGAACATCTCAGCAAACAGAACAGCAAGTTCAAAGGCCCCAAAATGGGAGATGGAGAGAGAGTAGCCAGGGAGGCTGGAGCTGAAGGAACTGGTAGAAAATGAGAACTGATGAATAACTGGAGGCCAGACTACGGCTGTGTCTGCCATGATAAGGACTGGACTTTATTCTGATTGAGGGAAGTTACTAATAGGCCTTAAGCTGAAGAGGTGCCACAAGCCCATTTGCAAAAGACAATGTAACTGCCATGCAAAGACTAGACAGTAGCAGTCATGATTGGAAAAAGCTGTCCCATGAGGAGGCTATTACAGTGGCCCAGGAAGATGAGACCATGGGGCACAGATGGATGAAAAAGAGATAGGTTTGGGATATATTTGCTACTAGGAAAAAAATACAAACCAAACCAGTTACTGTTGAGTCAATTTTGACTCTTGGCAACCTCATGTTGAACAGAACTGTGCTCCATAGGGTTTTCAAGGCTGATTTTGTTTGGAAGTAGATCATGAGGCTTTTCTTCTTAGGTGGCTCTGGGCTGACTCGAACTGCCAACTTTTCCATTACCAGGCAAGCACTTAACCATCTGTGCCACACAGGTACTCTTTGCTACTAGAGCCATGTGTATTTACTGATGGATTGGCCATGGAAAGAGGGGAGAGGGATGAACCTGAGTAGATGAGTGAGAAAATAGAGGTGCAATTTACTGGAATGGGAGGATGTGAGGGCCAAAGTACCAAGACTAAGTAAGGCTGAGCTGCCAGAGAAAGTTTTCTTCCTTCATCATACATTTCTCTGCATTGTTTCATGGTTTTCTTCATGCTTACTCATTCTCTTACCTGTACATACATAATGTTCTATTTTTCTGTGGCAAAGGAGTAGGCATAGGAACACATCTTCCTTTATCCTGTGTCCTCGCATTGTGGCCTCACAGTCTCTTAAAAACCTTTTTTTTTTTTTTTCTTATGAAATAAAAATGTCATAGCTGGAAAATATTTAGTGCTAATACTGTTATTCTCTGTGCAAGCTCATAAGCACCTACCCAGAACCTTCCAGGCATGTTCCTAAATCATTTTGAGCCCAAACATCCTGCTTATAAGGCTTTATGAAATCTTAATCCCCACTGTCAATGGATTAAATTGTATGAATTGAAGAAGAAGGTTGACAAGTAGGGTAATCCCTCAAACCCTCATGCCCATCACTGGTGTTAGTAATGCAACCATCTAATTTATCTTTACCACTTGCTTTTTTCCCTTTACTCCACCATCTCCATGTCAATGATGAACAGGAGCAAGGGTGAATCATGAAGTTTCCTTCTACTTCCAAAATAAACCTTTAACTGAGAAATTAAGATGAAAGAATATTATTATTATTATTCCTAAATCAGCAGCGTAAGGCAGCTGAACTATTTTGTAAAAATATCACACCTTCTAGACACTTCATTGTCTAATTCTCATAGTGCCAGATGATTTTCTTTTTCCCCTTTAAATCAACTCAAGTAAATATATATAACTCAGCCAAATAATATTCTCCCTCAGGAGAAGAAATTTTGAAATGTTTTTCTCGTTAACAGTTTACTTTAATCTGTTTTCTCACAATTCTGAGGCAGGAAAGATAGATCGTCAGAACCAAGACATTTAAAAGATTTTCAGGTGATCAGCTGGAACGAAAGATCTGTTATGCAACATGCATGATGTGGCCCTTTCCGTTTTCTGGTTGTTCACACACACTAACTAATTAAGATAGGAATTGATTTACATTCTTGAGCCTCCCAGCTGGCTGCAACAAGCATTTCATGCTCTGGTTTGGAAAATGTTCTCCTTGCTTCTTCAGTAATGCTGAGCCCTCATTAAATTATATGGACAGTTAACTGTTGTCACTCTGTGGATGGAGGAGTGAATAGGGCAAGGCCCACAGAATCTCATATAATCCTCTCAACAGAGAGACCCTCAACCAGAGGCTTTGATAGCATCCTAACTCTCCTTAGATACTTCCTCACTATGGTGAGACCTCTGTTTGCCTTCATCTCTGCTGGTTCTGAGTCATAGGAGCATTTCCTTCTCCGGGGTTTTTGATAGGATGCCACATGATTCTGGGGACAAGTGGAAAGATGCCCACCCAAAAGATTCTCCTGCAAGGCCGCAATTTTCCTATCAGAGATTCTTCTTTGCAGTTAAAAGATTACTACCCTTTTTTCATTACTATTTATTAAGCAAACATTTTGTGTCAGACATTGTGTTAAGACATCAGATGTAACTTAAACAACACCTGCTCTTTGTTGGTTCCTGGATGGCACAAACAGTTAATGTATTTGGCTAACCAGAAGGTTGGAGGTTGGAGTCCACCCAAAGGACTCTCAGAAGAAAAGCTTAGTAATCTACTTCTGAAAAATCAGCTATTGAAAACCCTATGGGGCACTGCTCTACTCTGATATACATGGGGACACATTGGAATCAACTAGACTGTAACTGATTTTAACTCTGTCCACCACGAAGCTTACAATCTAAACTATAAAATTTTAATTATTTTGAAATAGGTAAATATTGTCATTTATATTTTCAAAATTATGCATTAATTTACTCAATAAACATTTATTTACTGGAAGTTACAGTCAAGTAGGAAAAGGAACTTCAATGAATCATTATAATAGGATGTCACTTGTGCCATACTAGAGAACCATTCACTTACTAGGTTCTTCTTAAGGTCAGGGGAAACTTTTAGAGATGTTAAGGAAGAAAACCTAAGGACATTGAACACCTATTAGGGTGGATTAGGGAAAAGGATGCTGCCAGAAAATACGACCCGGCCAATCTCTTATTTTCTGATTCTGCTCAAGGCTAGCCCAGCCTCATGCCAGTTGATTGACTACAGGAGTCCTTGGAAAACACTTAAAATTATTCTTAATCACTAATGTGGTGTGGCTAACAAAAAGGCTTGTGGTATTGGCTTAATGAATTGAAACTATTGAACTGTAATTAGCACGTTTATTATTTTAATATGATTCAATGCTTCCAAATCCTCTGAAAATAATTTAATCTCTAAAGTGAACTAAGTCCTTCCTATAAGTTCATTCATACTAATAACTTAGCAATATTTTCTTCTTGGTATAAATCACAAACTTCATCCCTGAAATCATTCCAATCATAGTAGATCTCAATTGGCCAGGTTAATTATAATTAAATTTTATTATAAATAGTTTTCTGAGTGTTTCAAAAATTCCATGGAAAGGCTAAGAAGAGCACATCTCCAGCTAGGATCAGATTCTAACTGATCATGATGAGAGAACTACGTTTTTGGTAAAACCAAAGATGGTGCTTTGCAGCCACAAGTACTGCCTAATCCAACAAGAAGTGGGCAGACAGCCAGGTTTGAACTTTCTGAAGTCACTTGCTGCCTTTGCACCTTCATCCATCAGTCTGAACATAGAATCAATAACAAGTTGCCTAGCAGGATTTTTAAGGTTATTGCTCTCAAGCCTTCATTTGATGGATACTTAATGCTGATCAAATTGACTGAGAGTTGAAAAGTTGTCTTCTGCTGCAGGTTGGATGAGTTACCATTTTCTGCAAGATAAAGAAGTTTCTGTAAAACTAGAAAACTTACTTTTCTGGGATCTGTACTTGCTCTACAGAAACAGAAAAGTAGTTAAGAGGCTTAGAGTGCAAAGACCAGACAATTCAGATTTTATCTAGGACTGAACCTACTTTTACAGGAAATTCCTCTTGTTCTTTGCATATATTTTGAAAACCACGATTTTAAACTTCTGCTTTTTGTAGCAGCGTATTTTTGTGGTAATTAAAATTGTGTATGACCTTCAATGACATGAGACAAAGTATATGTGAACTGCTGTATGGAAAGTGCATTTGCTCTGTAAATCTTCACCCAAATCACACACACACACAAAAGATTGTATATGACCTTGGCCTGATCTTGAGTGACTGGACAGCTGGTTGCAGTTTTTCACTGTGATGAGACTGGCAATCAACTCCATGGTAGAATCTACCGGAGCAGCTGAATAACTGCCTTAAGGATGTTGTCTGCCTCCAGTAAATGAGAAGAAGTTTTGAGAAATGTCTCTACAGCTTTTTGGCATGCTTGGATACTGCACATAGCTAAGTCTTCATTTAGCAGCCTGCCATGTTTCCTCTTCAATCTTGGAATTTTTTCTATACTTGAACTAGTAGCCTGCCATGTTGTTTGATAATCTTGGGACTCTGCCTTTTCACCTGTTGATCTTGGGTTTGCCAGCCTCAGCAGCCAACAGCTGCCTGAGTGCTGAAAGCCTCAGCTACAGTTGGCAGGGAGCAAGAGGCAGAGCTGAGCTCAAGGTTGAGTGGCTTTCATCCAGGCCCTAGAACCTAGCACTTTGAACTTGGACTTCAAGCCTCCTAAACTGTAAGAGAAGAAACTCCTGTTTGTTAAAGTCACCCATTTGTGGTGTTTTCTGTTGAAGCAGCACTAGAGATCACCAATACAATTTTTTTTTTAAAAGCATTCTTTAGAAACTCCAAAGCAAAGCAAAATCTATTAGATGCCTCAGAGCAAGATCTTAGAATAATCCTCAGTAAGAATAAACATACATAAGTAGGTGTAACTATTGAGGTTCAGATCTATTACCATGAATTACCATATATCTAAAATTTCTATGAATTTTGAGTATTCTAAAATTTTTTAAAATTCAGATTAAACAAGAGATGTCAGTGAGTTCTATCTTAGGCAATGACAGACTAGAGAGTTCAGAGCAAACCTCCCTCTGAGAATGAGAAGAACTGGAAAAACAATAAGAGAAATCTCTATTTGAAGGTATCAGAGAGCTGCTAACTAAGAAGTTGTTTGACCAACATCCTGGAGACATAAGTGCAATGTAAGTACAATTCCAAAAATTCAAGGAAAAACAGAGATGGTCCATATACTCAAGATAAAATTGGAGTTAAGAACCCAGAAAAAATAGTAGTGCTGGTAAACACCCTAGACTTTGAGTTGCATACGCTCTAAGAGAATAGTGAAAGGAGAAACAGACAAACTCACACTGGGTTTGAAACTTGGCTTCAAATTATCACAATCCCTAATTGGATTCAGATGTTGGAATTGTTAGTACCGTTAGCCTAACTGGCTTCCAGAAGGAAAGAAATATGTCCACGAAAAATAGATCATCTGGAGTCTCAAGTTATTTTTATGCTTTTCAAATACAATACCTAGAACTCAAAGAAAAATAACCAACATACAAGAAGACATAATATGAATGAAAGTAAAGAGAAAAAAGTAGACAACAAAACAGATACCAGTAACGGGTACCACCAAGTTGATTCTGACTGATGGCAACCTTATGCGTACCAGAGTAGGATTGCACTCACTAGGAATTTCAATTGCTAATTTTTGGGAGGTAAATCATAAAGATTTTCCTCCAAGTGCCTCTGAGTGGACTTAAACCTCCAACTTCTCAGTTAGCAGATAAACATATTAACCATTTGCACTGTTGTTGTTGTTGTTATGTGCCGTCGAGTCAGCCCTGACTCATAGCGACCCCTCCTTGGGTTTCCGAGGCAGTATCACTACGGAAGTAGGATTGCCCAACCTTCCTTCCGAGGAGTGGCTGGTGGGTTTGAACCGCCAGCCTTCTGGTTAGCAGTCAAGTGCCTTAGCCACTATGCTACCAGAGCTCCTATTTGCACTGTAGAAGAACTAAATCATGGAATTACTAGACACAGATTTTAAAACAACTTTGCTTAGATGTTTAAAGGATCTTACCACTGTCTCAAACCAAAGAAAAACCAAACTCAGTGCCATAGAATTGATTCATACTCATAGCTACCCCCACTGGGTTTCCAAGGCTATAAATCTTTATGGAAGTGGACTGCCTCATCTTCCACAGAGTAGCTGGTGGGTTTGAACCACCAACGTTCTGCTGTGCATGGGGTCGCTATGAGTCGGAAACGACTCGACGGCACTTAACAACAACAACAACAACTTGCACACAAAAAATATACAGATTATAAGTGTAGAGCAGGATGAATTTTCACAGAGTAAAGATGCTTTTGTAACCCACCTGTATTGAAGAAAACAATACGACAACACCCAGAATCAATTTTGTGCCCACTTCCAATCATTACCCACCCCTCAAGGTAACTGCTACCTTAGTTTCTATCCATACAGACTAATTTGGTCTGGTTTTGAACTTTATAATTTCATACTGACAGAAACATGTCAAGATTAGCATAAAGAACTCTCACAAATTTTTACCCATATTCAACAATTATTTACATTTTCCCCACTTGCTTTATTATTCTTTACTTGTCTACCAGCTGCAAATTGTTGTAACCTTGATCACTTGATTAGTGTGGTGTCCACCAGGTTATTCACTAGAAAGTTACTATTTTTCTATTTGAAACTACTAAGTAATTGATGGAAAGATGTTTTGCAACTATAAAAATATCCTTTTGTTCATTTTCAACATCTAGTTTTAGATTATATTAATGACTTTTTAACATTATCATTTTCCTGTATTCATTAGTGAAAGGGCGAGCTTTCCCTTCTTTCCATTTATTTAAATCAGTATGGACTCATGAATTCTTATTTTGTTTTGGGTTATCATTGTAAATATCTTTCTTTATTTGATACCCAAAATGTTTCAGAATTGTCCAGTTAGACCTCCTTCAATCTGATTTGACTTGTTCCCATCATTCTTTGAGCACATTCTTACTCTCTGTCACATTAAGATATTCTAGGCTCATCTTGCATTTTCCCTGCTCCAAAAAAATTCTGGTTCCTTTTAGTGAAGAATGAAATTTAGAAAGCAAGATCTAGGCATTAGGTGTGTTCATTTCCCCTGGTGCTGCTGGATGAAATCCAGGCTCTGCTGGGTGTGACTCATTGTAACCAATAAGAGACCAAAGTGGGAGATAAGAAAGGCACTTTTATTTCTTTGTCCAATGAAGGGAATAGCTGGAGCTCCAAAACTGCTCCAAGAAAGGCTCCTTCAAGCTCCCCTTATATACAGTTTACAAAGCAGGAAGTAATAGCAATCATGGGTATACACATGCCTACATTCTAGCGTAGTGCCTCAGGCACTTGACTGCTAACCAAGAGGCTGGTGGTTCAAACCCACCAGACACTCCTTGGAAGGAAGGTTGGGCAATCTACTTTCATAGAGATACCATCTCAGAAACCCAAGGAGAGGTTGCTATGAGTTCGGTCTGACTGACGGCACATAACAACAACAACAAAAAAAAAAAAAAACATTCTACACAGGTGCAGTTAGGGTTACATACTTCTCTATATGTTGCATATAAAAAATGGTGGCTAAACACCCAGTGGTAGAGAGGTTAATATTCGTGATGCACCTAATGACCTAAAGGTCAACTAGGAAAATAAGATGACTGCCGAACTGACTCAGACTGGTTTTGGCTGCCCTGGGGAGGCTGAGGTAAATAGGATAAGGGGAGGAGGGTTGGCTCACTGAGCTGTCCTGCTTATCTTGTGAGGCCAGTATGCCTAGTCTCACTCACTCACTCTCACTGCCATCTAGTATATTTCCACCCATAGCAACTTCCACTGGATGTCTAAGGCTGTAAATCTTTATGGAAGCAGACTGTTCCATCTTTCTTCAGTGAAGTGACTGGTTAGAACCATCAACCTTCTGATTAGCAGCCACTTGCTTTAA
>NW_006922630.1:0-9312 GCF_000298275.1 Orycteropus afer afer
GAGTTCCAATGCTGGCTCTTCCTCAGGGATGTGTTTTGGGTCTGTATCCCGGTCCTTTGTTTCTCCTGCTTTATCTTGCTTGTTTGTGTGGACTGTGATGCCCTATTGTCTGCGAGGCATTGTGATGTTTTTGTGTTTATATTTAATTGGTGGTTATATGTCGGAGGGACTTGCCCACAATTTTTGTTTTCTTTGTTTTGTTTGTATGTTTTCTATATAGGCATGGTACTGTGTTGTGCTCCTTTATTCACTAGTTGACAGCACTTATACACTCACCACCTGTCTCCTTTCCTTTGTCAGCCTCTCATATGCCCTTGCTGACCCTGGCAAAAAGAGCCTGTTCTTAGGTCCCTGGAATCCAAATGAGAATGCTATCACTTTAAAATCCAAAATGGTTGCCACTTGTAAAGATTCAAAATGGCTGCACCCCTGGTCACTTTAAATATCCAAAAATGGCTGCCATGTGTAAATAATCAAAATGGCTGTGCCCTCCAGACAGCAGAAAGTCCACAGCTCAGGTTGTCTCCCTCCTTGCTGTTTCCCTTACTAGTCTTAGGCCACCAGAGCAGTTGTCTCTGCAGCCCTTGGCTGAACTTTAGGTCAATTCTCAGGTCCCAACACCACTTGGAAATATTCAGGCTGGTGGTCTCGTCAGAGTAGCTGACAGTCAACAACTCCGACTGTCTCTGTACTCACTGTTTTGTTCAGGTTTTTCCACTAGTTCCTTTCAAAGCTCAGGGTTCCAGGATTACCTTCTGTATCTCTGTCAATTGGTTTTTCTTTTCTTTGTTGAAGAGGGTCTGTGTCGCTTGTCTGCCTATTTCTCCATCTTACTGGAAGTCTCTTATGGTTTCTTGAAGTAATCTTTTATAGTTTTCTTTGTACAGGTCTTATGTGTCCCTGGTGAGCTTTATTCCCAAGAATTTTATTTTTTTGGTAGCTATTGTAAATGGTATTTCTATTTGTTTTTCAGCAATCTCTTTGCTGTTGTAGAGGAATCCAACTGACTTTTGGCTGTTGATCTTGTATCCTGTGACTATGCTAAATCTCTCACTTGGTTCCAGTACATTTTTTACTGAGTGTCTTGGGTTTTCTAGGTATAGGATCATATCATCAGCAAACAGAGATAGTTTGACTTCTTCCTTAGCAATTTGGATGCCTTTGATTTCCCTTTCTTTCCTTATTGCCCTGGCAAGGACTTCCAATACAATGTTGAATAGAACAGGTGATAGAGGGCATCCTTGTCTGGTTCCTGTTTTCAAGGGGAATTGAGTAAGTCTCTTTCCATTGAGAATAATGTTGGCTGTTGGCTTTGCATAGATGCCCTTTATTATGTTGAGGAATGTCCCTTCTATTCCTATTTTGCTGAGAGTTTTTCATCAGGAATGGGTGTTGGACTAAATCAAATGCCTTTTCTGCATTGATTGATTTGATCATGTGGTTCTTTACTTTGGTTTATTTACGTGGCAGATGATGTTGATTGTTTTTCTAATGTTGAACCATCTATGCACACCTGATATTAACCCCACTTGGTCATAATGAATTATTTTTTTGATATGCTGTTGGAGTCTATTGGCTAGGATTCTGTTGAATATTTTTGCATCTATATTCATGAGGGATAGTGGTCTGTAGTTTTCCTTTTTAGTGGAATCTTTGCCTGGTTTTGTTATGCTTGATTCATAAAATGAATTTCGGAGGATTCCATCCTTTTCTATGTTTTGGAATAGTCTGAGTAGAATTGGTGTCAGTTCTTCTCTGAAAGTTTGGTAGAATTCTCTGGTGAAACTATCTGGGCCAGGATTTTTTGTCGGTAATTTTTTAATGACCTTTTCAATTTCTTCTTTTGTTATGGGTCTGGTCAACTTTTCCACCTCAGTCTGTGTTATTTTATGTAAGTGGTGTGTTTCTAGAAATCTATCCATTTTTTCCAGATTTTCAAATTTGTTGGAGTACAATTCTTCATAGTATCCCGATATTATCTTTTATATTTCTGTTGGTCCTGTTGTGATGTCACCCATTTCATTTTCCATCAACATTCTTTAAGAACATGGAAAAACCAATCACTATTTGTATATGGAAATTATAGAGACCTCAGAGAAGCAAAGAACTACTGAAGAAGAACAAAGTATGAGGTCTCACATTATACAGCAAAACCTACTACACAGCCACAGTAATCAAACAGCCTGGTACTGGTACAAAGACAGATACAAAGACCAGTGCAACAGAATTGAGAACTCAGAAATAGATCCAACTACCTATGGTCAGCTGATGTTGTCAAAGGGCCAAAATCCATTCAATGGGGGAAGAGATAGTCTCTTTAACAAATGGTGCTGGAAAAACTAGGTATCAATTTGTGGAAAAATGAAACAAGATCCATACTTCACACCATACACAAAACCTAACTCCAGATAGATTAAATATTTAAATGTGTAATATAAAACTATAAAGTTCATCAAAGAAAAAATATGGGCAAACATACAGGCCTTGATTTATGGCATAAATAGACTATCAAGCATTACAAACTGAAGATAAACTAGATGACTGGGACATTCTAAAAATTAAATTCTACGTGAATCTTAGGACTTCTCCAAAAGAGTAAAAATAGAACCTATAGATTGCTAAAAAAAAAGTATTTGGCAATGAAACACAAGTCCAACAAGGGACTTATCTCTAAAATTTATAGAAAACTTCAATACCTCAACACCAAAAAGACAAACAATCCAGTTCGAAACTGGGCATCAAAGAAGATATTCAGGCAGCCAACAAGCAAATGGAGAAATGCCTGAGGGATTATTACCCATTCCAGACTAACTCCAGACTCACTGACATCGAGTCAATTCTGACTCAGAGACCTTTGGGTTTCCAAGGCAGTAAATTTTTATGGAAGTACATTGCCCAGTCTTCTATGCAAATCAAAATAACAATATTAGCAAAGTTCCACAAGACAGAAAATAACAATTGCTGGCAAGGGTGTGGAAAGATTGGAACTCTCATACTCATACTCTCATACTGTTGGTAGGATTGTAAATTGGGACAACCACTGTGGAAAATGGTATGGTGCTTCCTTAAATAGTTGGAAACAGAAATACCATTTGATCCAGTAATCTCATTATTAGGAATATATCCTAAAGAGGTGAGATCTGGGACACGAATATATATATGCACAGTCATGTTCACAGCAGCACTGTTTACAATAGCAAAGTGATGGAAACAACCTAAGTGCCTGTCTTGGTTCTCTAGTGCTTCAATAACAGAAATACCACAAGTGAAGGCTTTAATAAACAGGAATTTATTCTCTTAGAGTTTAGGAGGCTAGAAGTGTGAGCTCAAATTGCCAGGTTTAGGGGCTGGGTGAAGGGCCTTTGACCTCAGGTTTCAGCTCTGGTTCTTATTCCAGGCCCACTGGAGCTGGATGCATCTCCTATCTCAGTCAGCTTCTGGCTGCTGAATCTAACAAACCCAAGGTCAGGAGGAAAAATGGCACAATCCCAAGATCAACATGCAACATGGCAAATTCAAGTCCAAGAACAATCCCTAGATTGGCAGGCAACACAGCAGGCCAAGACTCAGCCAACTGCAGGGTCCAAATCTGCCAAAAAGCCAGAGACACTGCCCAAAGCGTCTCCTCATATAATGGAAGCCGGCCAGACCCCAAAGACCACTCCCTTTCCACTGATTAACGTCTCACAGCAAATTCCACCATGGAGGTGATTACAATCACAACACAGGAAATAACTACATCCAGTTGCCAAGTTACTCACAACCACAGCCCAGCCAAGTTGATACAAAACCTTAACTACCACAGTGCCCATCAACAGCTGAATGGATATCCAAAGTATGGTACATACACACAATGGAATACTATGCAACATAAAATGAAGAATCAGCCAATCATCTCATAACATGGATGAAGTAGGTGGAAAATATGCTGAGTGAAATAAGTCAATCACAGAAGGACAAATATTGTATGAGTTCATTATTGCAAAAAGTCAAGGAAAGGTTTACACATGGAAGGAAATTCTCTTTGTTGTTTACCAGAGTGAGAGTTGATGGGAAGGGAGAGAAAAAAGAAAGATAATTAAGATATAGGTTTGACATGGGTAAGGGGAAAAGCAATGTAACAAAAGTGAGTGACTAGCACAAATCACGAAGGAAAATGAAGACACGGAGAAGTTTATAAGAGGTACAGATAATAAAGGCAAATTCTATTGGAGACACAATACTGAATTATCAGTAATAGCAAACACTACTTTCTGAGTGGATATGTAGGTAAACAGGTATGGATAGGCAAATGGGAATATGCCCATGACCATAAAGTGGTTTGGTGGATGATATTCCTATATATGTATATGTATGTGATGTATCAATGTCCACATGCAATTTAATCAGGAGAACAAGTTAGGATAACTTCTTAGCCACAAATAAGCACCTTGAAGGAGTAGGTTGCTGGATTCGTGGGCTAAGGACGATGGTCGTGGGGGACATCAAACCCAACTGGCAAAAAATGGCATACAGAAAAAATTGCTCTGCATCTCACTTCAGTGAATGGCAACTGGGGCCTTAAAAGCTTGTGAATAGCCATCTAGTGGCAGCTATTGGTCTCTCCTCATCCAGAGCAAAGAAGAGTGAAGAAAATCAAAGACCCGTGGCAACAGTGGTCCAAAGAACTAATAGACCATGAGAATCTCAACCTATATGACCCAGAGACCAGAAAAACTAGATAATGGCCAGCTACCAAGGCCAACCAATTGGAAAGGAATCAAAATTGGAGACCTTGTATAGAGTGGGAGAAGCATATGGAACAAAATGCAAAATCATAAAAAAAATAGACCAGGCTTACTGTTCTAATAGAGACTGGCGAAAGTCCCAAGACTATGGCCCTAAGTCAGCAGGCCCAGTAATTCTCTCTCCCAAAGTGTTTGGTTGTCTCTGAGGGATTACTTAAACTCTGTCTTCTGTTGCTTCTGTAATGATTGTGATTTGAGCATCGAATTTATCTCACTCCTGTGGATTAACTCACAGACAAATAAAAGACAGGCCCATGAGCTGAACACCTGCACCAGGGAGACACATTTCTTAGAACAATCAACCACAGGAGATCAGAAGGGCAGCATTTGCACAGGAGTAAGTGTAGGGAGGCAGGAATGCATAGGCAAAAAGGACACAGGAAAAGGGTAATCACAGGTAGGAAGTGGCAGGTGAGCTGTTACACTGCGGGGAATGTAACCAGTGTCACAAAAGAAAATGTATATATAAACTATTGAATGTAAAATGAATCAGTTTTTATAGTTTTGGGGTTTACATTTAAGTCTTTGATCCAGCTTGAGTTTGTTTTTTGTGTATGGGGTGAGGTATGGGTCTTGTTTCATTTGTCTGCAAGTCGATATCCAGTTTTGCCAGTATCATTTGTTAAACAGGCTGTCTCTTCCCTATTTAATGGCTTTTGGACCTTTGTCAAAGATCAGGTGTCCATAGATGGATGGGTCTATTTCTGGACTTTCAATTCTGTTCCATTGGTCTATCTGTCTATCATGGTACCAATACCATGCTATTTTGACTATCGTGGCTGTATAGTAGGTCTTAAAATCCAGGAGTGGGAGACCTTCCACTTTGTTCTTCTTCTTCAGAAGTGCTCTGCTTACCTGGGGTCTCTTTCCTTTCCATATGAAGTCAGTAATTGATTTTTCCAGGTCCTTAAAAAAATTGGTTGGTATCTGGATAGGGATTGCATTAAATGTGTACATTGCTTTAGGTAGTATTAACATTTCCACAATTTTCAGTCTAGCTATCCATGAAAAAGGCAGGTCCTCCCATTTATGTAGTGCCCTTGTTGTCTCTTGTAGTAGTGTTTTATAGTTTTCTTTGTGTAGGTCTTTTGTGTCTCTGGTAAGGTTTATTCCTAGATATTTTATCTTTTCAGTAGCTATTGTAAATGGTATTGTTTCTCTTATTTCTTTATCAAAGGACTCTTTGTTGGTGTAGAGGAATTCAACTGATTTTTGTATGTTGACTTTGCATCCTGCCACTTTAGTGAACTGCTTTATTAGTTGCAGTAATTCCTCAAAGATAAAATAGAGGCAAATCTGGGAGCCCTAATTTATGGCATAAATAGACTATCAAGCATAACCTAGAATGTACAGGAGGTAGAAAAGAAGCTAGATGACTGGGACCTTTTAAAAATTGAATTCTTATGCACATCAAAGGACTTTGTCAAAAGGGTAAGAAGAGAATCTACAGACTGGGAGAAAATATTTGCCTATGACATATCTGATAAAGGACTTATCTCCAAAATCTATAGAAAACTTCAACACCACAACACCAAAAAAACAAATAACCCAATTTACAAATGGGCAAAAGACTTGAATAGACACTTCACTAAAGATGATATGCTGGCAGTCAACAAACATATGAGGAATTGCTCGCTATCATTAGTCATTAGGGAGATGCAAATCAAAACAATGATGGGATATCATCTCACCCCAGTGATAACAGCAAAATTCAACAGGTCAGAAAATAACAAATGCTGGCAGGGTTGCTGAGAGATTGGAATTCTTGTGCTGGTGGGATTGTAAAATGGTACAACCATTGTGGCATATGGTATGGCGTTTCCTTAAAAAACTAAAAATACAAATACCATTTGACCCAGAAATTATATTACTAGCAATATATTGCAAAGAACCGAGAGGCAGTGTATGAACAGACATATGAATACCTATGTTCACTGCAGCACAATTCACTATAGCAAAGAGATGGAAACAACCCAAATGCCAATCAACGGATGAGTGAATAACCAAATTATGGTACATGCACACAATGGAATACCATGCTACATTAAAGAACAATGAGGGATACACAAATCATCTCACAACATGGATGAACCTGGTGGACATTGTTGTTGTTGTTATTGTTATGTGCCATCGAGTTGGACCCGACTCATAGCGACCCCTCCTTGGGTTTCTGAGGCAGTATCACTATGGAAGTAAATTGTCCCATCTTCCTTCCAAGGAGTGGCTAGTGGGTTTGCACCTCCAGCCTTCTGGTTAGCAGTCAAATGCCTTAGGCACTATGCTACCAGAGCTCCCTGGAAGACCTTATGCTGAGTGAAATAAGTCAATTGCAGAAGGACAAATACTGTATGAGAAGGATTTGCTTAAGAAAGGGAACTCACTTTGCAGGTTACTGGGGAGGGGAGGGAAGGAGAGGGATTGATTTTGGGCTAGTTGAGGCCCACATGCTGATGTGGGTAAGGGATGGGATGTATGGAAAGAGTCTGTGACCACCATGATAACATTAGGAAAAGGGAGGACACCAAATTGTGAACATAGGAGATAGACGACAGATGCTAATACCAACCAATGTATTCACAACACTGTATTACCATTAACACCAAACACCAGGCTACAGGTAAACACATAAACACCTGAGAGGATCAGATGGGGCTCAGTGAACAGGAGTATGCTCTTGACCAATGACAGATTCAGCAGAGGCTAATCTTGCACAGATACCAGTGATACAAAATACGCAGAATCCCTACAGAAACAACAAAAGACAGACATAGAGTAATCCCTCACAGACAGCCAGACACTGTGGGAGAGAGATCCAATGGATCTACTGTCTCATGACCATAGTACTGGGGGACACCAGACTCTATTGGCACAACAAAACACATAAAAGCCTTTTTCCTCATCCTACATTTGTGAGTAGCAACTGAGGTCTTAAAAGTTTTCAAGCAGCCATGTAAGATGCACCTAATGGTCTCCTATCCTCAGAAGCGAAGAAGAGTGAAAAAAAAAAAAGAAAAAAAAGGGGGCATTTGGAAGCAATCAGCCCTAGGACATGATGGTGCTTGAGACCAGAAGAACTAGATGGTGCCTGGCTACCAATGCCAACCACTCAGGAAAGGATCAAATCTGGAGATCCTGGATAGAGTGGGAGGAAAAATGTGGAACAAAATCCAAAATCTCAATAATGATGAGAATTACTGATCGGATGGAGTCCGGTGAGACTGACCCCTAATACTATGGTCCTGCGATACATTCTGAGTCTGGAATAAAGCTCACTCCCAGGGGCTGGCTCTCAGCCCAATAGTAAACAAGAGGTACATGCAAACCACTCAACCCAGGGTGACACACCCACATACTCTATGGAAATGCATCCCTTGGAGCAATTGACCATGGGGCACCAGAGGGGCAACATTCACATGGAGGAAATGCAGCACACACAGGAGTGTATAACTATGAGGGGTATGGGGGGAGGGTTACTAGTAGGGCAGGGAGGGGAGGAGACTGGGTTAGGGTTGGGCATGGTAAATGGGGAGTAAAATTAAATGTACACATAAGGTTGAATATAAAACAAATTCTTAAAATAAATAAATAAAATGAAAAGTAAAATGAATCAGTTTTGTAAAATTTCACCCAAATCATAATGAAAAGTTAATTTTTTGTGTGTGTGCTAAAGAAGAAATCATGAGATGGAAAACTCATGTGGAAAATCCAGAAATCAATTTTAGTTGGCTTTAAAACTGCTTTTCCCAGTACATTTACATTTTCTAAACTAGTTTATAGTCTCTGAACATATATGAACTGATAGAAGAGGAAGGCTGCCCAGAAGTATAGACGTATGGAAGAAAAAAATGCACCCTCTGCCTCATTTGATCCACACATAAATGTGAGTGAATTAAAAACATATACTAACATAAGACACCATGGGATAATCTACAAATACAGGCTAGGAAATATAAAGATATTATCAATTAAACATGAATGGAACAAAACAAAAAATATAATATATACCTTTGCTCCATCTGAAATATTGTCCCAGTTTCCACCACTCAAAGAGAATTTTCCATTACCTATACGTAGTAGTATCTCTTCAGGAGTATCATTGGGGCCATTAGCAAACGGAGTATAGCTATCAAAAATAAATAAATTTTAATGGACATAAGGGGATGATATATGTTAAATAGAACTGAAAGTAATGAATGTAAGACTACATGCAAGTATTTACTATAGCAAATTATGACTACCATGTTATATCGCCCATCACTCTTCACATCAAATTTTACATTCAAATGAGTTTAATCTTAATTATGTAACAAAATCAGTATCTTGCCTACATCTATAGCTTTTTTTGCATTTGATGAGTTAATCAGTGTAAAATAAAAGAAATGTGGCTTTTAAAGTAAAGTATAACAAGACCAGAATAAAACATGCAAATTTTACATTTACTCATGTATGAGTTAGAACAACATATATGTCTATTACAAATAAAATGTTAATTTTGTATATTTATAACACATTTCTCATATTTATT
>NW_006922630.1:10337-10911 GCF_000298275.1 Orycteropus afer afer
GTAAAATAGCACTTGTATTATTTGCAAATAATGAATATTAACACATCCAATTATTATTACATTTTTTAAGTATGTCTTTATTCTTTGCAGGAAGAGGTTATGTGTGTTGCTGTTACCATTTAGATTTGTTACAAAGTACAATCTTACTAAATTTCTGTTGCCAGGAGAGAAAGGATTAAAGCCCCCCCCCCTTTTTTAAACTATCAACAAGCCCAAACTTCTTTTTGAAATATAAAACTAATTTGTTATCAAGTAAACATTTTCAACAAGTACTGCATTCAATTAAAAAATAAAAATGTATACTCTATTTTTAATCGTTTTAATTCCATCTGAAAACTGCCTTTTAATTAATACATATAAACCAACAGAGCCTCATTATAAACTTTCTCACTGCCATAGAATGGATTCATCTCACAGCGACTCCTCCTTGGGTTTCCAAAGTGGTATCTCTACAGAAGTAGATTGCCCAGCCTTCCTTCCGAGGAGTGGCTGGTAGGTTTGAACTGCCCGCCTTCTGGTTAGCAATCAAATGCCTTAGGCACTACACCACCAGAGCTACTTTATAAACTTTATG
>NW_006922630.1:11013-11596 GCF_000298275.1 Orycteropus afer afer
CCCAGCCAGCATAGTGTAAAAAAGGACTCCCAGACTCCAAATATCACAAGCAGCGTCATATCCCTGTTGCATAAGAACCTGAGAAAGAAACACTTATTATCTGGTATGACTCAGTATAAATAATATTCTCATTCAAATATTCATGATATAAATCTTAGCTTCTTTTAATTTTTTAGAAAATATATTCACTTAATGTTAAAGGCAAAGTCTCCTGCCACTATCAGGCAGTGAATAAATGTATATTATTAGGATGTATTAGCAAAGTGGGTCAGGCAAAAAACATTGTAAAAAAATGATCTGTGACCTTGATGAGTTTAAGTCCTCCTCTTAGGAAAACTAGATATCCAGACATCAAAACTTAATATGCACAGAAAGTTTAATATAAACTGAGCACAGTACTAAGACTTAATTTTGACATTGAATCTAAGAAGCAGATATTTTATTATTTTCATTTTGAAGATGAGGAAACTGAGGCAAATGTTAAGTAACTTCCTTTCAACATAAGAGATGGTGAGACAAAAAATAATCTTAAACAAACTTAGGATGAATTTATATATATATATACACACACACACACACACAT
>NW_006922630.1:12341-17650 GCF_000298275.1 Orycteropus afer afer
GCAATCATCCCAAGGATCTACATTCAGCACTGGATTTTATCAGTAACTTGGGTCAGCTAGATGCAAGTGGGCATGTCCAGCACCGCTGAAACCCAAGCAGAGAGTCCATCGGTACTGCAAGAGGGCAGGCCCAGGGATGTGCCCCCACAGCGGATCACTGAACAGGCATGGGTGAACTTTTTGGCACTGAGGGACCCACACTTGACTCTGTCAGTAATACTGGGACCACTGGGTGATAGTGGGCACTGCCCTGATTCCTGGGCCACTGAAACTGAGCAGATCTTTGGAGTCATGGGTGGGTGGGCCAAGAGAGGAACTCCCATGGTGCACTGCAGCGTGGCCCAGCAACATAGGTATGCAGGCCCTGAGAGGAACTCTTGCCATGGATCATGGTGTGGGCTGGCACCGTGGATGGGCAGGCCCAGAGAGGAACTCCCACAGTGGATCGTGGAGAGAGGCAGTTGTCTTGGGTCAGCTTTTTGGCACCGAGGGGCCTTGAGAGCAGGGTTTTTGTGTGTGTCTGAGCCTGGCAGAAAGTGGTGACCCCATAACAACTGGAATCTTTGCTGAACTTGAGCTGCGGACTGGTGAATAAAAGTACAACGTCATCAGTAGCAGCCCACTCAAAGACCTAGAAACTGCCCCTAGCAACGGGGAGCTTTCCTTCTTCCTCTTTTCTGCTCCCACCTTCTCCACTAACACCCTCACTCATCCAGTAGAAGAAACCACATTCAGCCATCATAATACCTCCCAGTTCAAATTCTAAACCCTCTATAGGACAAACAAAAACCCACATCCACATTTCCCACAGTGATTCCATCATCACATAGAAAACTGAAGAGCAACCCAGCATACCAGAATCAATAACTAAAAAAAAAAAAAAAAATAATAAAATACATCATCCCAGCTCCACCTTTACAAAATATTAAATCATAAAACCAGCACAAAAAATCAATACATAACCAAAAGTTAAAGACAACCTCAAAATGTCTAAGAAACAACAGGCAACCTCAAATCAAACAACAACAACAACAACAAAGGACAAGGCATTAGAAGCAAACCCACAAACAAAGGTCTCATTAAACATGGAGGAAGAGGAGGCAATAGAATTATCTGAGAAGGAAATTAGAAGATACGTTTATAGATCTTTACAAAAACCTAAGGAAATAACAAACAGAAGCAAGGAGAACACAGAAAGTTTCCCGGACTAACTCAGGAAAATCATTCAAGAACAAAATAACAAGATTAATGCACAATCAGAATGCATACAAAAAACAGCAGTTAGAAATTCAGAAGATGAATACCAAAATTACAGAATTATACAACACAGTAGAAGCATAAAAGAGTAAGTTAGAACTGACTGAAGAATGCATTTCCCAACTAAAGACAAATCCCTGGACACCAGCCCGTATGAAGAAAAATCAGAAGAAAGATTCAAGAGAATTGAAGAGAACCTAAGAGTTATATGGGACAACATGAAAAGGAACAACATAAGACTCATTGGAATTCCAGAACAAGAAGAGGTGAAAAAAAACCACTGAAAAAACTGTGGAAGACCTACTAACAGAAAACTTCCCCCATATCATCAAAGAAAAGATAATTTTCCAAGAAGCTCATAGAACTACACATAAGACAGATCCAAAGTATAATCAAACTCTCCAAAACAAAGGCAAATAAAAAATTTTGAGAGCTGCCTGGGAAAAAAGAAATGTTACTTATAATAATCAAACAGGCTGAGCTCCAATTACTCAGCAGAAACCATGCAGGCAAGAAGGCAATGGGACAGCATATAAAAAACACTGAAGGAAAAGAACTTCCAATCCTATATCCAGCCAAATTATCCATCAAATATGAGGGCAAAATCAAGGTATTCCCAGACAAACAGAAATTAAGGAAATTTGTGAAAACCAGACTGACCTTACAAGAAATGCTTAGGAAATCCTTCCAATAGAGAACCCACAACAGAGATCAACAAAATCAGGGTATGTTGCATCAACACTAAAACCAAATCAGAAATAGAAACTCAAAATAAGACCCTAAAACATTGTATACTAAAAGTTAAGGAAGTCAATCAGCACACAACAACAGCAACTAACCTATTAGAGGGAATGAAACTTCTAGGTATAAACTTCCAAATGGAGAGGAAAACAAGACAATGTCTTCACAGAACGCACCATTCTAAAAATGTAGAGATAAGAATGTATTTCAAAATAACCACAGAGAAAATTAACCTTCTCTACAAGCAAATCCAGAAGGAAGGAAATCATATGGGTTTAATGCTTATTAAAACCAACTATAAATGAGTCGGGTTTGACTCGACGGCACATAACAACAACAACAACATAAAGAAGAAAAGAGAGGAAGCATTAGGCAACAAACCGAACTCAGCACAGAAAAGTATACGGACCAAGGAAACAACAACAACACACACACACACACACACAAAAAAAACAACAACAAAAGAATGACAGCAAACAATTCATATCTATCACTAATTGAACTCGATGTAAATAGACTAAATGCACCAATCAAGAAAAAGAGTGGCAGAGTGGATAAGAAAAGACCCACTGATATGCTCCCTACAAGAGACCCACCTCAGACACAAAGATAATAACAAATTAAGAGTTAAGGGGTGTGAAAAAGTATACCAAGCCAATGTTAACAAAAAAGAGGAGTGGCAATATTAATTTCTGATAAAATAGACATTAAGGTGAAAAACATCATGAGAGACAAAGAAGGACATTTTATGATGCTAAAAGGGTCAAACTGACAAAGAAGACGTTATGATAATAAATATTTATGCACCCAATGAAATTGCTCTAAAATACGTGAAGCGAATATTAACTGAATTAAAAGAGACAATAGACAACTCTACAATAGTAGTAGGAGACTTTAACACACTACTTCCAAAGCGGGACAGATCAACTAGAAAAAAACTCAACAAAGATACAAAACTCAACAATACAATCAACCAATTCGACCTCATAGACATATACAGAGCATTCCATCCAACAAAAGCACAATTCATATTCTTCTCCAGTGCACATGGATCCTTCTCCAGAATAGACCATATGTTAGGACATAAAACAAGCCTCAAATTCAAAAGCATTGAAATGCTGCAAAGCATCTTCATGGACCACAATGCTGCAAAATTAGAAATTAATAATAGGAAGATCAAGGAAAAAACATCAAACATGTGGAAGCTGAAGAAATCAATGCTCAAAAACTACTGGGAAATAGAACAAATACAAACTGAAATAAAAAAAAAAATTCCTAGAAACAAATGAGACTGAAGATACATCATAACAAAACCTATGGGACACACTGAAAGCAGTACTCAGAGGATAGTTTATAGCAATAAATGCATACATCAAAAAAGAGGAAAGAAACAAAATCAACACTCTAACTCATCAACTCCAACAACTAGAAATAGAACAACAAAAGAATCCTACAGTATCTAGAAGCAAGGTAATAATAAAGATCAGAGCAGAAATAAATGAAACACAAAACAAACAAAACAAAACAAAACAAAAAAAAAAAAAAACAGAAAATCAACAAAACAAAAAGCTGGTTCTTCAAAAAGATTAACAAAACCAATAAACCACTGGCAGATCTAACAAAAGAAAAGAAAGAGAAGATCAAAATTACAAGAATTGTAAATCAAAATGGTGTCATCACAATAGAATCAACTGGGGAAAAAAAAGATATTGACAGAGTATTATAAAAAACTGTACTCCAACAGATTTGAGAACCTAGAAGAGATGGACAAGTTTTCAGAATTACAAGACCTACCTAAACTATCACACTCAGAGATAGAATAATTGAACAGACCTATAACAAAAGAAGAAATTGAACAGGTCATAAAAACATTTCCCACAAAGAAAAGTCCTGGCCCTGAATAATTCACGGGATAATTTTATCAAATATTCAGAGAAGAGTTGACATCTGTGCTACTCAAGCTATTTCAGAGCATAGAAAAAGATGGAATACTCCCAAATTCATTTTATGAAGCAAGTATAACACTAATACCAAAACTAGGGAAAGATTCCACTAGAAAGCAAAACTACAGACCAATATCCCTCATGAACACAGATGCAAAAATTTTAACAAAATCCTAGCCAACAGAATCCAACAACATATCAAAAAGTTAATACACCTAGACCAAGTGGGATTCATACCAGGTTTAAAAGGGTGGTTCAATATCAGAAAATTAATCAATGTAATCCACCACATAAAGAAAACAAAAGAAAAGGACCACATGATTATATTAATCGATGGAGAAAAGGCATTTGATAAAATCCAACATCCATTCCTGTTCAGAACTCTCAGCAAAATAGGGATAGAAGGGAAATTCCTCAACATAATAAAGGGTATATATGCAAAGCCAACGGCCAACATCATTAATGGAGAAAGACTCAAGGCATTCCCCTTATGAATGGGAACCAGACAGGGATGCCCTCTATCATCACTTGTATTTAACATTTTATTGGAAGTTCTGGCCAGGCCAATATGGCAAGAAAGAGAAATAAAAGGCATACAAATTGGCAAACAGAAACTAAAACTATCACTATTTGCAGATGATATGATCCTGTACACTGAAAACCTAAGGGACTCAAAAAAACAACAACAACAACAACAACAACAACAACCTACTGGAACTAATAGAGAGGGTCAACAAAGTGCAGGATATAAGGTCAACATACAAAAATCAGTTGGATTCCTCCATACCAACAAAGAGTCCTCTGTTAAAGAAATAAGGGAAACAATACCATTTACAATAGCTACTAAAAAGATAAAATATCTAAATAAACCTCACCAGAGATGCAAAAGACCTATAGAAAGAAAACTACAAATCACTGCTACAAGAGACAACAATGGCACTGCATAAATGGAAGAACCTACCTTGTTCATGGATAGGTAGACTGAATATTGTGAAAATGTCAATACTATCGAAAGCAATCTACACATTTAATGCAATCCAGGTCCAGATTCCAACAAAAATTTTAAGGACATGGAAAAATCAATCACTAATTTAATATGTAAAGGAAAGAGACCTTAGATAAGCACAGCATTTCTTTAGAAAAAGAACAAAGTGGGAGGTCTCACACTCCTGGATCTTACAAACTACTATACAGCCACAGTAGTCAAAACAGCATGGTGTTGGTACAATGATAGTCAGACAGACCAATGGAACAGAATCAAAAGTCCAGATACAGACCCATCCATCTATGGACAACTGATCTTTGACAAAGGTCCAAAACCCATTAAATCGGGAAGAGATAGCCTCTTTAACAAATGGTGCTGGCAAA
>NW_006922630.1:18907-21121 GCF_000298275.1 Orycteropus afer afer
AAAAAAAAAAAAAAAAAATTACTGGAACTAATAGAGAGGTTCTGCAAAGTGGCAGGATACATGGTCAACACACAAAACTCAGTTGAATTCCTTTCCATCAATGAAGAGAACTCTGAAAAGGAATTAAGGCAAACAATACCATTTATAATAGCTACCAAAAAGATAAAACATTTAGGAATAAATCTTACCAAGGACATAAAAGATCCATACAAAGAAAATTATAAAACACTACTACAAGAAACTATAAGGGAGCTACATAAATGGAAGAATGTGCCATGTTCATGGATAGGAAGACTGAACATTCTGAAAATGTTAACACTATGCATAGCAATCTGCACATTCAATGCAATCACAATCCAGAGTCCATCAACATTCTTTGATGTCATTGTTGCTGTTATGTGCCATGGAGTCGATATGTTGGTGCAAATGCTTTTGAACTATCTTCAGCAAGATTTCACTTGTATGTAATATTAATTATACTGTTCAATAATTTCCACATTCTGTGGGATTACCTTTCTTTGGAATGGGTACAGATATGGATCTCTTCCAGTCAGTTGGCCAGGTAGCTGTCCTCAAAATTTCTCAGCATAGATGAGTGAGTGCCTCCAGCGTGGCATCCATTTGTTGAAACATCTCAATGTGTATTTCACCAATTCCTGAAGCCTTCTTTTTTTTTGCCAATTCCTTCAGTGCTGCATTGACTTCTTCCTTCAGTACCATTGGTTCTTGATCACATGCCACCTCCTGATGGATAAAAATTGACCAATTCTTTTTGGTACAGTGACTCTACGTATTCTTTCCATTTTCTTTTGATGTTTCTTGCATCATTCAATATTTTGCCCATAGAATCTTTCAGTTTTGCAACTCAAGGCTTGATTTTTTTCTTCAGTTCTTTCAGCATGAAAAATGCTGAGTGTGTTCTTTGCTTTTTGTTTTCTAAATCCAGGTCTTGCACATTTCATTATGGTAATTGGCTTTGTCTTCTCTAGTTGCTCTTTGAAATCTATTCAGCTCTTTTATCTTGTTATTTCTCCCATTTTTAGCAACTCTCCATTCAAGAACAAGTTTCATTCTTTCAACATTCTTTAAGGATATGGAAAAAGCAAACACTAACTTCATATGGCTGCTAACCAGGCGGCTGGTGGTTCAAACCCACCATCCACTCCTCGGAAGGAAGGTTGGGCAATCCTACTTCCGTAGTGATACTGCCTCGGAAACCCAAGGAGGGGTCGCTATGAGTCGGGTTTGACTCGACGGCACTAACTAACAACAACAACAACAACTTCATATGGAATGGAAAGAAACCTCTCATAAGCAAACCACTGCTCAATAGAAAAAGTAGGAGGTCTCCCACTCCCAGATCTCAAAACCTACTATACAGCCACAGTAGTTAAAACACTGTGGTATTGTTATGATGACAGAAAAATCGACCAATAAAAAGGAATCAAAAACTTAGAAATAGACCCATCCATCTATTTATGGTAGTACCACTGTGGAAAACGGTATGGTATTTCCTTAAAAATTTGAAAATAGAAATACCATTTGATTGAGCAATGCCATTACTAGGAATATATCCTAAAGAGGTGAGAGACAGGACATGGATAGACATATGCAAATTGCAGCACAATTCACTACAGCAAAGTGAAGGAAATCAATTAAATGCCCATCAACAGATGAATGGATAATCAAAGTACTGTACATTCACACAATGGTATACTATGCCACATTAAAGAATAATGAAGAATACACGAATCACCTCACAACATGGACAAATTTGGAAGACATTATGCTGAGTGAAATAAGTCAATCACAGAAGGACAAATATTGTATGAGCCCATTATTTTAAAAAGTCAAGGAAAGGTTTACGCAGGGAAGGTAATTCACTTTGTCGCTTATCAGGGATGGGAGGTAAGGGGAGGAATAATTTTGGACTAGTTGGCACATATTAATTTGAGTGAGAGGAAGGAGGTATGGAAAGAGTCTGTGACTAGCACGGTGACAACGGGAAAAGGAGAACACAGAAACTTGCACAAAAGATACAGACAACAGAGGGAAATACTATTACATGCAAAATATTGCATTACCAGTGGCACCAAACACTAGGCTAAGGGTAAATGCATAGACAGGTAAGAAGATCAGGTGGGGGTAGGCAAACAGGAATATACCCAAAACCAAGTATAGACTCAGCTGAAGAATAGTCTTATATAGTGCCTA
>NW_006922630.1:22596-25794 GCF_000298275.1 Orycteropus afer afer
CCATCTTCCTTCCGAGGAGTGGCTGGTGGGTTTGAACCGCCAGCCTTCTGGTTAGCAGTCAAGTGCCTTAGGCACTAGGCTACCAGAGCTCCCAAGAATTACCTTACAACTCAGAAATTCTACTCCTAGGGGTATACATTCTATTTGCCTCTGTTGTCTATATCTTGTGTGCACGTTTCAGTGTCCTTCCTTTGTCATGTCATCATTCTGGTCACAGACTCTTTCCATAACATCCCTCACCTCATCCAAATCCACATGTGACCCTCAACTGATCTGAAAATTTCCCTCCCCTTACCTTCCATCCTCAGTAACCAAGAAAGTGAATTTCCTTCCCTAAGTAAACCTTTCCTTGGCCTTTTACAATAATAGGCTCATACAATATTTGTCCTTCTGTGACTGACTTATTTAACTCAGCATAATGTCCTCCAGATTCATCCATGTTGTGAAATGATTTGTGTAGTCTTCATTATTTTTTAATGTTGCATAGTATTCCATTGTGTGAATGTACCATAGTTTGGCTATCCATTCATCTGTTGATGGGTATTTAGGTTGTTTCCATCTCTTTGCTATAATGAAATTATGCTATGATGAACATGGGTGTGAATATATCTGTTTATGTCCTGTCTCTCACCTCTTTAGGATATATTCCTAGTAATGGAATTGCTGGATCAAACAGAATTTCTATTTTCAGTTTTTAAAGGAAATGCCATACCATTTTCCAAAATGGTTGTACCATTTGGCAGTCCCCCCAGCTGTGTACGAGAGTACCAATCTCTCCACAACCTCACCAGCTACTGTTATTTTCTGTCTTGTTGAACTGTGCTATTATTGCTGAGGTGAGATGATATCTCATCATTATTTTGATTTGCATCTCTCTAATGGCTAATGATTGTGAGCAATTCTTCATGTGTTTGTTGACCGCCAGTGTATCTTCTTTAGTGAAATGTCTCTTCATGTCTCTGGCCCATTTTTGAATTGGGTTGCTTGTCTTTTTTGGTGTTGAGGTAGGTGTTGAAGTTTTCTATAAATTTTGGAGATAAGTCCCTTGTCAGACATGTCATAGCCAATTTTTTTTTTCCCAATCTGTATGTTGTCTTTTTAACCAAAAGGAGAATTTTTTCAAACCACCTGAAAATTTAATTTTCAAAAGGTCCCAATCATCTAGCTTCTCTTCCACTGTCTGTGCATTTTGTGTTATGCTTTATAGCCTATTTTTGCCATAGTTTAGGGCTCCTAGATTTGCCCCTTCTTTATCTTTGATAAGCTTTATAGTTTTCAGTTTTACGTTTGAGTCTTTGATCCAACTTGAGTTTGTTTTTGTGTATGGGGTGAGGGATGATTATTGTTTCATTTTTCTACAAGTAGATATCAAATTTTGCCAGCACCATTTGTTAAAGAGGCTATCTCTCCCCCATTTAATGGGTTTTGATCCTTTGTCAAAGATTAGCTGTCCACAGAAGAAGGGGTCTATTTCTGGGTTTACGATTCTGTTCCATTGGTCTATCTGTCTACCATTGCACCAATACCATGCTGTTTTAACTACTGTGGGTGTATAGTATGTTTTGAGATCAGGGAGTGATTGGTTTTTCCATGTTCTTAAAATATGTTGATGAAATCTGAATTGGGATTGCATTGAATGTGTAGATTACTTTGGATAATACTGATATTTTCACAATATTCAGTCTTCCTATCCATGAACAAAGCATGTTGTTCCAATTATGTAGAAACCTTGTAGTTTCTTGTAGTAGTGTTTTGTAGTTTTCTCTGTATACGTGTTTTGTGTCTCTGGAAAGATTTTTCTTTTGTTTTTGCCTCCTCTTGTTCTGGTATTCCACTCAGGTGTATGTAGTTTCTTTTCATGTCATCCCATATAACTCTTAGGCTCTTTTCATTTCTCCTAAATCTTTGTTCTGATTTTTCTTCATATAGGGATTTGTCTTCTAGTTGCAAAGTGCATTCTTCAGCCTGTTCAAGTCTACTCTTTTGTCTTTCCACTGTATTATCTCTGTAATTTTAGTGTTCATCTTCTGGATTTCTGAATGGTGTTTTTGTGTGAGTTCTAATTGTGTATTTACTTTGTTATTTTGTTATTGAATGATTTTCCTGAATTCTTCCAGGAACTTTCTGTCTTCTTCTTGTTCTGTTTATGGTTTCCTTGAGCTGTTGGACAATCCTACATGCACAGACATGTATATGTATTGTATCTTCTGAATGCCTTCTCAGATAGCTCTACTGCTTGTTCTTTTTTTCACAATAGATAATTCTTTAGCCTGGGCTTTTATTTCTATTGTGTTGTCCTGTTTTTGTTTGTTTGTTTGACTTGAGGTTGTCTGTTGTTTCCTAAACATTTTGAAGTTGTTGTCTTTAATTGTTGGTTATGTACTGATTTGCTTTTACCAAATTTTAAGTTTTACTATATCTGAAAATGTGGAGCAGATGTACTTCTTTGGTTATCAATTTGGCTGCACTGGGTCACTCTCAAGCTCTCTCTGTGTTGGTGTAATCACTGGTGGGGTTGTGGGTGCAGGTCTCTGTGCATCCTGAAGAGGATTTGGAGTTGGGATAAGCAGATGCTGTCCACCTTCTCTCATGGATCATGTGGCACAGGAGCTATTTGTGTTACCTGTCCACTGAGTGAAGTGTGCAGTGTAATAGCTCTGGTTGCCTGGTGGAGGTATAATATGTTCCTCCTATTGGATGAGGCAGGGGAGAAAAGGGAGAAAGAAAAAGAAAAACAAGACCAGAAGTGAACCCCAGGATAGAAACACAGAGGAATTTTTTGCATTTGGGATGAAATAATTCAGTCAGCAATGCAGGCAGGGGCAGGGTAGTATGTGTCCTTCTGAGATGTCTACTAATGATGACGACCTACTGTCAAGCAAAGACCCACGTTTCAAAACCGACACACCACAATTGATAGAAGGTCATCAATTTCTAGTTGGAACAAGAAGCCACAAAACTCAGCATCCCGGTCCCCTTTGGGCTAAAAATGGTCATGGAAGATTTGAACCTGAGCCCACTGCTGTGTACCTGCTCTTGAGCTACATCTACTTGGAGGGAGTTTCTCCCTTTCCCCCACGCCTTTTTGAACTCTGTGGCAGTCCATGCCAAGGGAAGACTTGATCCATTTCCATTAAGATTATCGTACTCAATGAAGAGCCCAAGATCACCTCAAAAAACTCCTGGTGTGGCTATTTT
>NW_006922630.1:26291-27439 GCF_000298275.1 Orycteropus afer afer
TTCTTGATCTGCTGTTTGAAATCTTCTTCTCAGCTCTTTTACCTTTCCATTTCTTCCATTTGCTTTAGCTACTCTCCATTCAAAAACAAGTTTTAGAGTCTCCTCTGACATCTGACATTTTGGTCTTTTCTTCCTTTCCTGTCTTTTTAATGATCTTTTGCTTTCTTCAGGGTTGATTTTTTTTTTTTTATGTCATCCCGCAATTCCTCTGGTCTTTGGTCTTTGGTTAAGTGCATCAAATCTATTCTTTAGAGGGTCTCTAAATTCAGATGGGACATACTCAAGGTCATCTTTTGACTCTCTTGAACTTGTTTTAATTTTCTTGTGCTTCAACTTGAAATTGCATATGAAAAGTTGATGGTCTGTTCCACAGTCAGCTCCTAGCCTTGTTTTGGCTTAAGACATTGAGCTTCTCCATTGCGTCTTTCCACAGATGTAGTCAATCTGATTCCTGTGTACTCCATCTGGCAAAGTCCACATGTATAGCTGCCATTTATGTTGGTGAAGAAAGGTATTTGCAATGAATAAGTCATTGGTCTTGCAAAATTCTATCATGCAATCTCCAGCATCATTTCTATCATCAAGGCCATATTTTCCAAGTATTGGTGAGTCTTCCTTTTTTCCAACTTTTGCATTCCAATCACCAGTGATAATCAACACATCTTGATTGCATGTTTGGTCAATTTCAGACTGCAGAAGTTGGTACAAATTTTCAATTTCCTTGTCCTTGGCTTTGGTGGTAGGTGTTTAAATTTGAATAATAGTAGTATCAACTGATCTTCCTTGTAGGGATAAGGATATTATTTTATCACTGACAGCACTGTACTTTAGGATAGATGTTGAAGCATTCTTTGTGATGATGAATGCCATGCTTTTCTTAAATTTGTCATAGAATATCATAGAAGAAGATCTCATGGTTAGCATACATGATCATATGGTTGTCTGATTGAAAATGGCCCAAACCAGTCCATTTCCACTCACTAATGCCTAGGATATCGATCTTTATGTGTTCCATTTCATTTTTGACAACTTCCAATTTCCCTAGAGTCATATTTCGTACATTCCATGTTCCAATTATTAATGGATGTTTGCAGCTGTTTCTTCTCATTTTGAGTTGTGCCACATCAGCAAATGAAGGTCCTGAAATA
>NW_006922630.1:41993-43251 GCF_000298275.1 Orycteropus afer afer
TTGTAATGACAAGTCATTGTCGTTATGTGCCGTCGAGTCGGACCCAAGTCAAAGAGACCCCTCCTTGGGTTTCCGAGGCAGTATCACTACGGAAGTAGATCTTGCAAAATTCTATCATGCGCTCTCCAGCATCATTTCTATCACCAAAGCCATATATTCTACCAATGCTTCTTCTTTGTCTCCAACTTTTACATTGCAATCACCAGTAATTATCAATACATCTTGGTTGCATATTTAGTCAATTTCAGACTGCAGAAGCTGTTAAAAACTTTTGATTCCATCATCTTTTGCTTTGGTGTTTGGTGCATAAATTTGAATAATAGTGACATTAAGTGGTTTTTCTTGTAGATGTACAGACATTATCCTATCACTGACCACACTGTACTTCAGGATAGATCTTAAAATGTTCTTTTTGATGGACAACACCATTCCTCTTCAATGTGTCATTTCCAGAATAGCATATCATATGATTGTTTCAAAATGGCCAATTCCAGTCCATTTCAGCTCAGAAATGCCTAGGATACTATCTTTATCCATCCCATTTCATTTTTGACAACTTCCAGTATTCCTAGATTCATACATTGTACTTTCCATGTCCTAAGTATTAATGAATATTTTTTAGCTGTTTAGTTTAAGTCATGTCCCATCAGCAAATCAAGGACCTAAAAGCTTTATTCTATCCACATCGTCAAGGTTGACTTTACTTTGAGGAGGCTGCTCTTCCCCAGTCATATTTTGAGTGCCTTCCAACTTGAAGGATTCTTCTCATGTCACTATATCAGACAATGATTTACTGCTATTCATAAGTTTTTCAGTGGGAAATATTTCCAGCAGTTGATGGCCCTGTCCTTCTTCCCAGTCTTAGGCTGGAAGCTCTGCTGAAACCTATCCACCATGGGTGACCCTGCTAGTATTTGAAATACAGGTGAAATAGCCTCCAGCCTCACAGCAACACAAAAGCTACCACAGCACGAGGAACTGACAGATGAGTGGTGAGCCATTAGAGACATGCAAATCAAACCAACAATGAGATATCATCTCATCCCAGCATTAATAGTAAAGTTAAAAACAAAAAACAAAACAAACAAACAAACAAAAAACCAGAAAACAACAAATGCTGGTCAGGATGTGGAGAGACTGAAGCAGTCATTATGGCACTTCCTTAGGAAGTTGGAAACAGAATTACCATATGGTTATCTAGAGAAGCAAAACCAGTAAAGCTTATACATAGAGATAAAGAGAGAAATTTAACTTAGGA
>NW_006922630.1:43351-51537 GCF_000298275.1 Orycteropus afer afer
TGGCAAGTCCCAAGTTCTTGGATCAAACGTCAAGCTGGAAGCTTTCCCGACTCACACAGCTGCAGGGGCTGACAACCTCAAGGTTGACAAATGACAAATGACAAATCCAAGATCATCAGGCCCAATGGTGGATTGTTCACTCATAGACAGTTGTAGGCAGAACAACAGGATACAGATCCACATAAGAGTCTCTCCTTTTCTCAGGATGGCCATAAATATATTGGAATCAGGTCACATTCCAAGGGAACCTCCCTTTCAATGGACTGGCTGCTCAAAACATATACACCTAATATCATTATGGGAATAACCCACATCATAACTGCTTAAACCACTCAGAATGGTGGTCCAGCAAAGTTGACACACAGATCCAACTATCACAGTCCACCTCCTGTAAACTTGGCAGTTGTACACATTTCCTTAACCTTACATAATCTCTAAATAAGGACAATTATAAAGTCATATTTGTGCCTAACATGATATACTAATATGCATAAATCCAAAACGTATTAACCCTGTTTACATTTCATAGTTAATAACAGAAGAAAACAAAAATATTTGATGCACATACACAGAGAAGAAATATAAGAATCACAGTCCCTGTTTATGTAACTGGTCACGTGGTCAGACCTGATATTCAGAACTACCTTCTTCCACCACCCATTTCGTATTTCCCTTACCCTTAGAAAGCACCTCAGCTGGCTGTGGTTCTTTGCCTAGTGGGGTGACCCAAACCTTCATTCCTGAAGGGTCTGGGCCATTGGCAGTCATATCAGAATTGAGGTGCTGTAATTTTCCATTGACTTTAATCACAGGGCATGGTAGTAGTAAGAGACATCCTAAAGAATCTCCTGTATTCCAGAGTATTCCAGACAAATTCTTCTTTACCTCCATTATGTAATGTCAATCCAAATTCCCCTTGGTAAGCAAGATCTATCACATTTGACAGTACATTAACACTCTTCCTTGTCTGCTGATCCAGAGGGGTGAGGAAGCCAAAATGGCTATGTGGCATTCTTAACTTCCAGTTCAATGCAATCAGTATTGAGTTTCCAGGTGGAAGTGTTCTTATTTTGGGGGATTAAGAGCTCCAGACCTGCACAGCATAGGGTAGCAGGGAGAGGAAGCAAAAAATTTTTAGTGGATCACTAGGGGTGGTACCACTCCAGCTTCCACTCCATGGTTCCTGGACCTATGAACCCTTGCTATTGCAGAAATAACACCGTATACTGGATGCTGGTTTAGAGCATATACAGCCTCCTGGAAAATACTGCCCCAGCCCTTCAAGGTATTGCCCCCTAGCCGGCACTGTAATTGTGTTTTTAGTAGGCCATTCCATTGTTCTATCAAGCCAGCTGCTTCTGGAAGATGGAGAACATAGTAAGACCAGTGAATTCCATGAGCATAGGCCCACTGCCACACCTCATTTGCTGTGAAGTGATTCCCTGGATCCAAAGCAATGTTGTGTGAGATACCATGATGATGGATAAGGCATTCTATAATTCCATGGATGGTAGTTTTGGCAGAAGCATTGCTTGCAGGGAAGGTGAATCCATGTCCAGGATAGGTATCTATTCCAAAAAGAACAAAACACTGTCCATGATGGAAGTGGTCCAATGTAATCAACCTGCAACCAGGTTGCTGGCTGATCCACTGAGAAATGGTTCTATGTTGCAGACTCAGTGTTGGTCTCTGCTGCTGACAGATTAGGCACTCAGCAATGGTGTCTAATTAACCTTGGTAAGTGGAACCCCCTGTTGCTGTGCATAACCTCCATCCCTGCCACCATGGCCACTTTGTTCACGAGCCCATTGAGCAATGACAGGAGTATCTGGGGAAAAAGGATGACTGGTTTCCACTGAACACGTCATCTTATCCACCTGATTGTTAAAGTTCTCCTCTCCTGAGGTCACCTTTTGGTGGGCATTCACATGAGCACAAATATCTTTACTCCTTTGGCCCATTCAGAGAGATCTATCCATATACCTCTTCCCCACACATCCTTGTCACGAATTTTCCAGTCATGCTCCTTCCAAGTCCCAAGCCATCCAGCTGAGCCATTAGCCACAACCCATGAATCCATATACAATTGTACATCTGGCCATTTTTTGTTCCATGCAAAGTGAACAGCCAGATGCACAGCTCAAATTCTGTCCATTGGGAGCATTTTCCTTCATCACTGTTCTTCAAGGAAGTCCCAGAAAGGAGCTACAGTGTCACTGCTATCCACTTTCAAGTGGTGCCTACATGTAGCACAGAACCATCTGTAAACCAGGAATGAGTTTTCTCTTCCTCAGTCAACCGGTCATAAGGAACTCCCCATGAGGCCATAGGTGCAGACTGGGAAGGGGAAGGTAATGTGACTGGAGTGGAGACCATAGGCATTTGGGCCACTTCCTCATGCAGCTTATTTGTGCCATCAGGTCTTGCTCAAGCCCGATCTCTGGTATACCACTTCTATTAAATAATGGAGTGCTGCTGTGCATGTCCAACTTTATGACTCTGTGGGTCAGACAACACCCAGTTCATGATGGGCAGCTCAGGCCTCAGAGTGACTTAGTGGCCTATGGTTAGGTGTTCAGTCTCTAAAGCCCAGTGACAAGCCAAAAGCTGTTTCTCAAAAGGAGAGTAGTTATCTGCAGAGGATGGCAGGACTTTGCTCCAAAATCCCATGGGTCTGCATTGTGATTCACCAATGGGGACCTGCCAAAGACTCCAAATAGCATATCTATCTACTACAGACTTCAAGTACCATTGGATCAGTTGGATCATATGGTCCAAGTGCAGAACAGCTTGCATAGCAGCCTGAACCTGTTGCAGAGCCTTCTGTTGTTCTGGGCCCCACTAAAAACGAGCAGCTTTCTGAGTCACTTGATAATTAGGGCGAAGCAACACACCCAAATGAGGGATATGTTGCCTGCAAAATTCAAAGAGGCCTACCAGATAGTGTGCCTCCTTTTTAGTTGTGGGGGAAGCCAGATATAATAACTTAACATTCACTTTATTTTATTTTAAGAACTTGTTTTACATTCAACATTATGTGTACCTTTAGTTTCACTTTCCTTTTACCATGCTCAACCCTAACCCAGTCTCTTCCCCTCCCTACCCAGTAACCCTTCCCCTGTACCCCTCATATTTATGCAATGCTGTTTGTCCTGCATTTCCTCAATTTGAATGTGGGTCTTCTGGTGCCCCGTGGTCTATTGCTCTAAGGGATGTATTATCCTAGAAGATATGGGTGTGTCATCCTGGGTTGAGTGGTCTGCATGTACATCTTGTTAACTATTGGGTTAGGAGCCAGCCCCTGGGAGTGAGTTTTATTCCAGGCGCAAAATGCATTCCAGGACCATAGTATTGGGGGTCACATCAGACTCCATCTGACCAGTAATTCTGGTCATTATTGAGTTTTTGGATTTTGTTCCATGTTTTTCTTCCCACTCTATCCAGGATCTCCAGATTTGATCCTTTCCTGAATGGTTGGCATTGGTAGCCAGGCAACTTCTAGTTCTGGTCTTGAGGGCCATCATGTCCTAGTGCTGATTGCTTCCAAATGCCCTTGTGTTTTTTGCATTCTTCTTCACTTCCAGTGCTAGGAGACCACTAGCTGCATCTTAGATAGCCACTTGAAAGCTTTTAAGACCCCAGTCACTATTCACCAATGTAGGATGAGGAACAAGGTTTTTATGAATTTCATTGTGCCAATTGAGTCCGGTGTCCCCTAGTACTATGGTCCTGAGATGCTAGATCTATTTGAGCTCTCTCCCATAGTGTCTGTGTGTCTATGAGGGATTACTCTGTGTGTCTGTCTTCTATTGTTTCTGTAAGGATTGCAGGTATTTTGTATCACTGGTCTCTGTGCAAGATTAGCCTCAGCTGAATCTATCCTTGGTCTGGAGTATACTCCTGTTCACTGACCCCCATCTGATCCTCTCAGGTGTTTATGTGTTTACCTGTAGCCTGGTGTTTGGTGTTAATGGCAATGCACTATTGTGGATGCATTGGTTGGTATTAGCATCTGTCGTCTATCTCTTATGTGCACAATTCAGTGTCCTCCCATTTCCTAATGTTATCATGGTTGTCAAAAACCTTTTCTGTATATCCCTCCCCTTACCCATGTCAGTGTATGGGGCCCAACTAGCCCCAAATTAACCCCTCTCCTTCCCTTACCATCCCAGTAACTTACAAAGTGAGTTCCCTTTCCCAAGAAAAGCTTTCTTTGTCTTTTTACAGTAATGGGCTCATACAGTACTTGTCTTTCTACAATTGACTTATTTCATTCAGCATAATGTCCTCCAGGTTCATCCACTTTGTGAGATGATCTGCATATCCCTCATTGTTCTTTGTCATAGCATAGTATTCTATGCAATAATTTGGTTATCCACTCATCAGTTGATGGGCATTTAGGTTGTTTCCATATTTTTGCTATACTGAATTGTGCTGCAATGAACAAAGGTGTAAATTTGTCTGTTTGTGTGACCTCTGTCATCTCTTTAGGATATACTTTAGTAGGAATATCTCAACATGCCCCACACTACTGGGCCCCTAGAAATTTCACTGAAGTGTAAGGTGACTGAATTTTTGTCGGGTTAATTTCCCACCCCCTAGCACGCAGATGTCTCACCAATAAGTCTAGAGTTACTGATACTTCTTCCTTACCAAGTCCAGTCAGCACAATGTCATCAATATAATGGACCAGTGTGATGTCTTGTGGAAGGGAAAGGCGATCAAGATCCCTACAGACTAAATTATGACGTAGTGCTGGGAAGTTGATATACCCTTGAGGAAGCACTGTGGAAGTATATTGTTGGCCTTGCCAGCTGAAAGCAAACAGCTTCTGATGGTCCTTTGAAATTAGTACTGAGAAAAAGGCATTGGCCAGATCAATAGCTGCATACCAAGTACCAGGAAATGTACTAATTTGCTCAAGCAATGAAACCACATCAGCAACAGCAGCTGCAATTGGAGTCACCACCTGATTAAGTTTACAATAATCTACTGTCATTCTCTAAGATCCATCTGTTTTTTGCATGAGCCAAATAGGTGAATTAAATAGGGATATGGTGAGAATGACCACTCCTGCATCCTTCAAGTTCTTTATGTTGGCAGTAATCTGCAATCCCTCCAGGGATGAGGTATTACTTTTGGTTTACTATTTTTGTAGGCAGAGGCAGTTCTAATAGCTTCCACTTGGCTTTACCTACCATAATAGCTCTTACTCCACATATTAGGGACCTGATGTGGGAATTCTGCCAATTGCTCAGTATATCTATTCCAAGGATGCATTCTGGAACTGGGGAAATCACTATAGGATGGTTTCAGGGACCCAATGGACCCACTGTAAGATGCACCGGAGCTAAGATTCCATCAATAGCTGGTCCTCCATATGCCCCCACACTGACTGGTGGGCCACAGTGATGCTTTGGGACTCCTGGAATTACTGTAAATTCAGAGCCAAAGTTCAGTAATCCCTGAAAAGTCTGATTATTTCCTTTTCCCCCAGTGAAGAGTCACTCTTGTAAAAGGCCACTGATCCTTTTGAGGAAGGCTGGGAGAAAGATTGACATTATAAATTTTTAGAAATGTAGTGGGGCCCTTCCTCAAGGGGACCTGGCCTCCCCTTCATTCAAGGAGTTGTGGGTCTGTAAACTGATTCAAGTCTGGAACTGATTGAGAGGATGTGACTCTATATTCTTATGATTCAAGCTAGACTGCTGTTTATGTGACCTATAATTCTTCTGTCTATACAGATCAAGTAAATATTTAGTAGGTTTCCCATGTATTTCACTACTAGGAACACCATGCCTAAGTAGCCAATGCCATAATTCCACATGAGTCAGAGTATTCTGATTACTGTTTTGACTCTGCTGTCTATTATGGTAACCAACCCCACCCTGTCTTTGTGGATTAACTGCTGCCACTTATCCCCTATTACTACAGGGTCCAATCATCCCCATTGTAGTTAAGTGTCTCAGTTCAGTTACGGCAGTTCTCACTGTCAAATCTGGCTTACATAAAATAGCAATCACAGCAGCCTTCAAGGATGCTGGGGCTCCCTTCACAAATTGGTTCATCACCATAATGGTGAAAGGTGTGTCCTTGGGACTCTCCATTTCTGGCTCTAGGGATCTAATGTGATAAATCCATTTTAACATTCAATTTCCTTAGGCCTCTGGATACCTTCTTCTACATTATACCAGGGCAGGTGTGGTACTTCAACTTGACTTAAGGTAGTCCACCGCATAATCCATGCTACAGTAAGCCAAGCAAATAAACCATTAGATCCTTTCCTAACCTCTCAAGCTGAAACACTGAATGAAAACTTGATACTTAGTGGGTTTAAATCAATAAGCTCAAACTGATCCAATGTTACATTCCTTGCACCACTATCCCACACCCTCAGTAACCATTCCCATACATATTCTCCATGTTTCTGTCTGTACATGTTAGCAAAATCAAGTAGGTCTTTTCAGGTGCAATGTACCACTTCCTCAGTCACACTTTGTATTTCACCTTTTGGGGCTCGCTTGGACTTGAGTTTTAAGTCTAGCAGCAAAAATGAGTGGTTGCAGAAGTTCCTAAGAATATTCAGCAATGTCTCCCATGGCATCTACATCAAGAAATGACCCAGCAGGAACAGTTGGGTTAATTCCATCAAATGGAGGTGGATGTGATGATGGTTTTATAGTAATCCAGTCAGAGGGGAGGGATTCAACAGAATTTACATGCTCCATATCCTGATCTTCACGACTATCTGCCCATATATCCCCATTCCAGGTTTCAGGATCCCATTTTTTCCCCATCAGTGCCCTCACTTTAATTTCAGACACCATTCTGTGTTGGCAATTTAATTGGTGTTGTAATTCAGCCCTCCTTACAATAAGACTCTGGGTTTTGTTTTTGGCAGTCTCAGCTCTGTTACTAGAAGAAATAAGGCTTTCTTTCAGAGCACAACTGGAAACATTCAGGTCTTTTATGCAGTGCTTGAGCTGTGACTCAGCAGCCCTGAACTCATCTCATTCTTTCACCACTTTATCTAGTGTAAGTAGGACCAATGAACCAGCTTCCTTACACTCCTCATGTTGACAAAATTGCCAAAAAGTATCAAATACGTGATCACCCAGAGCCTCAGTTCTCAAAAATACTTGATCATTTGGTGGTGTTATTTTTCATATTAATGTTGCCACTTCACACCATGGATTAGCAGGGCCCTCTTTACTAAAAAAGTCACCAGTCCCTTTACTATTAACCAAAATGGAGAACCAAAAGAGAATTGGTGAGAACCAATTTAGGAAGCCCATCCTTATGATTTTGTCTAAAACTACTCTCAGTAACAAATGTGTTAGGCTGGCTTCTCTAGAGAAGAAAAACCAGTGAAGCTTATATGTATAGAAGAAAAGAGAAATTTACCTTAAGAAAATGGCTCACACACTTATAGAAGCTGACAAGTCCTAAGTTGTTGGATCAAATATCAAGCTGGAAGCTTTTCCTGACTAATGCAGCTACAGGGACTGACGAGCTCAAGGTTGGCAGGCAGTATACCCCCTGTTGATGCTGATGAATGACGAATCCAAGATTATCAGTCTGAATGGTGGATGGTTTGCTCACAGAGAGTTTTAGGCAGCACAACAAGATCCTGATCCACAGCAGAGTGTCTCATTTTCTCAGGATGTCCATAAATATATTAGAAGTAGGCCACACTCTTAGGGAAACTCCCTTTCAATGGATTGGCTGCTCAAGACATATACACCCTTTCTCATCACAGGAATAACACACATCATGATTGCATAAACCACTCAGAATTGTGGTCCAGCCAAGTTGACACGCAACTCTAACTATCACATATGTGAAAAGATACAACTGTGACACACTTCTTTCCTGATTTTAAACTATGCAGTATCCCCTTGTTCTGTTTGAATGACAGCCTTCTGGTCTATGTACATGCTCCTTATGAGCATGTTTAAGTGTTCTGGAATTCCTATTCTTCTCAATGTTATCCACAATGTGCTATGATCCACACAGTCAAATGTCTTTGAATAGTCAATAAAACACAAGTAAACATCTTTCTGATATTCTTTGCTTTCAGCCAAGATCTATCTTACATCAGCAATGATATCCCTCATTCTACGTCCTCTTCTGAACCCATCTTGCAATTCTAGAAGTTCCTTGTCAATATATTGCTGCAACCTTTT
>NW_006922630.1:51693-52411 GCF_000298275.1 Orycteropus afer afer
GGGGAATCTGCTTCTGTAGAGATACTGCCTTGGAAACATTGAGGGGTCGCTATGAGTCGGGATTGATTCAAAGTCAGTGAATTTTTTTTTTTTTTTGGTGGTTCTATCACCTTTCTTGGAATATGTACAAAAATGGATCTTGTCATCTCAGTTGGCCAGGCAGCTCTATTCCAAATTTCATGGCATAGACAAGTAAGTGCCTCCAGTGCAACATCCATTTGCTGAAAGATTTCATTGGCTATTCCATCAATTCCTGAACCCTATACACTCCCATATTCATTGCAGCACTATTCACAATAGCAAAAATGATGAAAATAACCTAAGTACCTATCAATGGAGGAATGGAAAAATGAACTATGCTACAACATATCACTCAATGGAACACCATGAAACATTAAAGAATAATGATGAATCTGAAAAATATCTCATAACAGGGATGAACCTAGAGGACATCATGCTGAGTGAAATTAGACAATCATAAAAGGACAATTATTGAATGAGATCACTATAGTAAAAAAGTAAGAAATGTTTTATACACAGAAAGACTTGTTCTTTGAAGTTTAACAGGGGTAGGAGGGGATGGGAATGACAATCACCAGTTAGAGGGTAGACACCTATTCATTCAGGTGAAGGGAAAAGCAATATAAAATATAAAGGGGAGTTGAGCACAAAATGATCAAGGCAGTGGAACACATAGAGAGGAGCACAAGAGTTATAG
>NW_006922630.1:52511-53103 GCF_000298275.1 Orycteropus afer afer
GTGTGTGTGTATGTGTGTGTGCAGTTCTCACAGAGGATATCTCTACCTATATATTTATATGTGCTGCAAATATATCCCTGAATGTAGTAGAACAGACAGGGGACAAAGTTATGAAAATGTCTTAGTTATAACCAAACACCTTTAGGGAATGAGTCACTGGGTATGGAATACTCAGGACCATAGTTTCAGGGGACACTAAGGTCAATTGGCATAACATATTCTACAAACAGAGAGTTTTACATCTTACCTTGGTGAGTAGTGATTGAGGCCTTAAAAGTTTACGAGTAGATTTTGTACATTTTGATTTAGTATATATAGGGTAGAAATGTAATTTTCATTAGTGGTTAGAATAAGAATGAAAACTCCTCATTCAAAAGGGAAAATGGATAGAAGATTAAAAACTAAACCAAAAAACATGAAACATTCTTTTGCTGTATACAGGAAACACACCTTAGACATAAGGACTAAAATAGACTGAAAATAAAAGAACGTAAAAAATATTCCATGCAACCAGTAAACAAAAAAGAGCAGAGGTGTAAATACTGATATTAGATAAAATAGACTTTAAATTAAATTTATTTCAAGAGATAAA
>NW_006922630.1:55154-56624 GCF_000298275.1 Orycteropus afer afer
ATAACCCAGAAACCAACCCAGCTATGGAAGTATCCAAAGTAAATAAGCCTACAAGATTGTAAACAGGGAACCAGAGACACCAACCAACAAATGAAGACAACTACAAACCAAAAAGGGGGAAAAAAATCTGTGTCGTAACAGAAATTCTAGATGGTAGGGAAGTTAAGACAACATGATAGAATGGACTGTTTTAAACTTGGGGAGAAAACTATAAATCACAGGGTAACCTCAAAGAAAAATGATAAACCTTCACATCAAAATAAAAAAGAAGACCAGCATAAATACTCAATATTAAAACAATAGCAATGAAGGAAGTGATAACATGATTCATAATGAAACAAGCTCAGCATAGAAAATTATATGTAACAAAGAAATTGACACAGTGAAAAAGCACATGACAAAAATGACAGCAGCAAATTCATATTTGCTGATAATTACCTATCTGGCAATCTCTAAGATTGATGGAAAACTCCAATGCCTCAATACCAATGGAATTAAAAATCCAATTGAAAAAATGGGCAGAAGACATGAATAGACACTTCACCAAGGAGGATATTCAGTTGGTCAGCTAATACATGAAAAGGTGCTCACAATCACTGGCCATCAGAGAGATATAAATCAAAACAACAATGAGATATACAATCTCAACCCAGCACTGATGTCAAGGTTCGATGAGACAGAACATAACAAATGCTGGTGGGGATGTGGAGAGATTGGGACTCTCATAACTGCTTGTGTGACTGTGAAGTGACACAACCACTGTGGAAAGCAAAATGATGATTCCTTAGAAAGTTGGAATTGGAGATACCATTTGACCCAGCAATCCCATTACTAGGTATATATCCTAGACAGGTGAGAGCCAGGATAGGAACAGATACATGCATGCTCATGTTCATCACAGCACTATTTACAATGGCAAAAAGAAGGAAACAACCTATGTGCCCATCAGCAGAAGAGTGGATGACCAAACTATGGTACATACACATACTGGCATGCTATGCAGCACTAAAGAATAATGTAGAGTCTGCAAAACACCGCATAATATGGATGAACTTGGAGGACATTATGCCAAGTGAAATAAGGCAATCACAGAAGGACAAATATAGTATTAGTTTGTTGTTTTCGAGGCTCAAGGAAAAGTTTATGTATGGAGGAAAACTTTCCTTGTTGGTTGCCAGGGGTGGGATGGGAGGGGAGGGAACACTGCAAAAAAAAAAAAAAAAATGTGCTGAAAAAAAAAAAAGAAAAGAATATTGAGTCATAGAGGAAATTCCAAGTTGAATTAAAAAATTTTAATTTGAAACCACCACATACTGAAACCTTTAGGACACAGTGAATGCAGCACTTAGAGGGAAATTCATAGCAATAAATGCCAATATTTAAAAAGAAGAAAGAACGAAAATTGGTAAATTAAACCAACAACTTGAAAAAATAGCAGAGGAAGAGGAAAAGAAGTCACAAGCTACCAGA
>NW_006922630.1:56984-58795 GCF_000298275.1 Orycteropus afer afer
GGAAACATATTACCTACTAACCAACACAAACAGAAGTAGAAGATCTAAACAGACTCACTGCAAAAGAGATTGAAGATCTCATTAAAAAAAAAAAAAAAAAAAAACAGGATCAGAACTCAGCCCAGGACTCAGGAATTCTATGAGCCATTTCGAGAAGAGGTGGCACAGATTCCACTCAATCTTTCCAAAGAAAGAAGAGAAAAGACCACCACCAAACTGTTTTTATGAAGTCAGCATAACCCTGATGCTTAAACTAAGCAAAAAATTCCAAAAAAAAAAAATATATAGCCCGATATCCTTCATGAACATAAATGTAAAATTTTCAACATAATCCTAGGCAACAAAATTCAGCATCATATAAAAAAAAATCATATACCATGATCAAGTAGATTCATACAAGGATTACAAGGGTGGATCAACATTAGAATATCAACCAGTATAATCCACTACATAAATAAAACAAAAAAAAAAGAACCATATGATACTATTAAATGATGCAAAAAAGGCATTTGATAAAATTCAACACCCTTTCCTGAGAAAAACCCTCAGCAAAATAGGAATAGATGGGAAATTTCTCAACATAATTAAGGCAATATATGCAAAACCAATAGTCCACATTATACTCAATGGAATAAGACTAAGAGCCTCCCCTCAGAGAATGGAAACAAGACAAGGATGCCCATTATCACCGTTCTTATTCAGTATTGTACTGGAAGTAGTAGCCAGAGCAATAAGGCAAGAAAGAGAAATAAAAGGTATCCAAACAGAAATAATGAAGTAAAACAATCTCTAATTGTAGATCACATAATCCTATCCGTACCAAAAATCAAACGAAATCCATTGCCATCAAGTGGATTCTGACTCATAGTGACCCTGTAGGACAGAGAACTGCCCCCATAGGGTTATCAAGGTTATAAATATTTATGGAAGAAGATTGCCACATTTTTCTCCCGTGGAGCAAGTGGTAGGCTCAAAAGCTCAAGCTTTCAGTTAGTAGCCAAGCACTTCACCACTGTGCCACCAGTGCACCTTGATCCTATACACAGAAGACCCTAAAGATTCTACAAGAAAACTACTGGAACTAAAAGAATTCAACAGTGTTGCATGCGACAAGATTAATGCTCAGAAATCAGTTTGATTCCTTTACATTAACAAAGAATACTCTGAAAAAGAAATCAAGAAAACAATATCATTTGCAATAGCCCCCCCAAACCATAACATACCTAGGTATTAACCTAACCAGGGACATAAAAGGCTTATGCAATAAATTTATAAAACACTACAAGAGAAGAAAAGAGACCTACAAAATTTTTAAGATATCTCACACTCATGGATTTGAAGACTAAATATAGTGAAAATGTCAATTCTACCTAATTATAAAATTATAAAAACAACCCAATTATAAAATGGGCAAAGGACATAAACAGAATCTTCATAAAAGACATCCAATCTGCCAATAAACACATGAATAGATTCTCATTATTAGCAATTATAGAGATACAAATTAAAACTATAATGAGATATCTACAGATACAATGCAGTCTTGATATAAATCCTAACAACATATTTTACTGAAATTAATAAATAACTTCATATGGAAAGGAAAGAAACCTCAAATAGCCAAAGCACTATTGAAGAAGAACAAAGCAGGAGGCCTCACGTTTCTCACACTGTAATCAGCCTGTTATTATAAGTTCAATGACAGACACATAAACCATAGACTTGAGAATTCAGAATTAAACTTGATGATTTATAGACAACTGATTTACAACAAAGGGTCAGTCAAAGCCCATTCAATGGGGCAAAAAGTG
>NW_006922630.1:58895-60147 GCF_000298275.1 Orycteropus afer afer
TAAAATAGGACCCAAACCCCAAAACATACACAAAAACTAATCCAAAATGGATCAAAGACCTAAATGTTAAATCTAAAACTAGAAAATTCCTGGAAGAAAACATAGGGAATAAAAAAACAAAACAAACTATGGGATCTAGCCTTTTGTAAAAATAGGATAACAAACACAACAAGAAATGCCTAAATAGAAGAAGACAAAATTGATAAATGGGACTTCATAAAAATTAAAAACTTCAGCTCATCAAAAGACATTACTGAGTAAAAAAAACAACCTACAAACTTGGAAAGAACTTTGGCAAAGACCTATCTGACAAGGGTCTAATTTATAAAATACATAGAAAACTTCAACAACTCAACAACAAAAAGACAAACAACCCAATTATAAAATGGGCAAAGGACATACACAGAATCTTCATAAAAGACATCCAATCTGCCAATAAACACATGAATAGATGCTCATTATTAGCAATTATAGGGATACAAATTAAAACTATAATGAGATGTCACCTCATCCTAGTTAAAATGGCACTGATAAAAATCCAAAGAAATCGGACAACCACAAATGTCTGTGTGGATGTGAGGAGACTGGAACCCCTAGCCACTGCTGGTGGGATTGTAAAATGGTACACACTGAGATAAAAACAAACTCACTGACATCAAGTCGATTCTGACTTGTAGCAACCTCCATTGTGTTCCAAGGCTGTAAATCTTTATGGAAGCAGAATGCCCCATCTTTCTCTTGTGGAGCAGCTGGTGAATTTAAACATTGACCTGATGGTTAGCAGCCAAATGCCTTAACCACTACACCACCAGAGCTCCCTGTAAAATGGTATAACCTCTATGGAAAATGTTATAGCACTTCCTCAAAAGTCTTGAGATAGAATTACAAAATGATCCACCAATCCCCCTCCTAGAGATATACCCAAGAGACCTAAAAGTAGTGACATGCACTCCTATGTTCATTGTAGCTTTATTTACAAAAGCAAAAAAGTGGGAACTGAAGTATCCATGAGCAGATGAATGGATAAGCAAAATGTGGTACATACATATAATGGTGAGCCCATGAAACATTATTATTATTATGGATTAAATCATGTCCCCCCAAAACACGTATCAACTTGGCTGGGCCACAATTCTCAGTGCTTTGGCATTTATATAATGATCCCTCATGATGTGATTTGATGTGACAATTCAATCAGTTTTAAGAGGATTAGCATGGGATGTAACAACCTAAATTTTATCACATCCCTAAG
>NW_006922630.1:60691-61325 GCF_000298275.1 Orycteropus afer afer
AAAAAAAACCCATATTCACTGCCATAGACTCAATTCTGACTCATGTTGTTGTTGTTGTTAAGTGCCGTTGAGTTGGCCCTGACTCCTAGCGACCCCTCCCTGGGTTTCTGAGGCAGTATCACTACGGAAGTAGATTGCCCAACTTTCCTTCCGAGGATAGCAACCCTCATTGGGTTTCTGAAACAGTAAATCTTTATGGAAATAGAATGACCCATCTTCCTTCTGCAGAGTGGCTGGTGGGTCTGAACCACCTACCTTCTAGTTAGCAGTCAAACGCCTTAGGTATTGTACCTCCAGTGCTCCTTACTAGGTAAGTAAGACACATATATTATAACATGGACAGATGTGGAAGACATAATGCTAAGTGAAATAAGTCAAGCACATAGAACAGATATTGTATGATTCCTCTTTTATAAGAAGATAAAAATGGACTTATATAAAAAGACCAATGTTCACTGGTGGTTACCAGGGGGAATAAAGAAGAGAGAAACATGCTCTAGATCTTAGATACTTGCTATTGTCAGTGCTGGGAAAAGTGACACCAAATGTGGATGTAGTGAGCATGACCAAAGTAAACAAGGACACTGAGAAATACTCAAGTGGAAAGGATGCCTATACCAACAAATTTGACATA
>NW_006922630.1:62526-65172 GCF_000298275.1 Orycteropus afer afer
CTAGCTTCAGTGGGCCAGGAGCTGGAGGCAGAGCTGAAGACCAAGGCTCAGGGGCTTTCACCCAGCCCCTAGAGCCTGGCACTTTGAACATGGTCTTAAAGCCTCCAAATTGCAAGAATCGACTCCTGTTTGTGAAGGCCATCCCATTTGTGGTATATTCTTGTCAGAGCGGCACTAGGTAACTAGAACAAACTCCAACAAAGAACAATAAATAAATCTGTGATCACATATGGATGTTTACAGGCATATAAATGTATGGGTAGGTACAGGTGTATTCATACGTGAGGAAAGACAGAAGTATCTCTATACATGTGTAAATACAGGTATGTGTGGGTAGGCAAATATATATTAATTGAAGAAACAACTACAGATACTCCTTAGACATAACCAAACACCTTCCAAGATTGGTTTTTGTAGGTCTGAAAGCTTAGGACCATGGTTTCATGGAACAACTCAATCCACTGTTAAAGTATAGCTCACAAAGTGTATGTTCTAAATCCTAGTGGAGTGAACAGTGTTTGGGCTCTTAAAAGCTTGTGAGCAGCTATCTAAGATATAACAATTTATCATGAGCAAAAGAGTAAGAAGGTAACAAAAATCACAGAGAGGACAAGCATACAAGGCTAATAGCCTATAGGAGCCACAACCTCAAGTACCCTGAGACCAGAAGAACTAGATGGTACCCTACTACTACCTCTTACTGATGTGGCTAGGAACACAACAGATGATCCCAGTTAGAATGTGAAAAATACATAGAACAAAAGTCAGATTCTTAAAAGAAAAGGCCAAACTAACTGGACCACCTGAGACCAGAGGAGTCCCTGAAACTATCACACTGATACACTCTTTTAAACCTTGGATGAAAACTATACTCTGAGATCACCTTTTAGCAGAACAGTAGAGTGACATACAAAATAAAGAATATTACACATTAGTGTTCTTCTAAAAGCAACAAATCTGTATGAGTCCAAAAGGACAATTATTTAATCCAAAGCAAAGATGAGAAGCTAAGGGACTAGGAAAACAAGAGTACTGGAAACGGAAGAACCAGAACACAATTAAAGAGAATCTTGCCACAATAGGAAAAAGGTAACTAATGTTCAATGATCAATTTGTATGGAAATTGTCAAACAGGAACCTAACTTGCTGTATAAACTTCTATGAAAAACACAATAAAATATTTTTTTAAAAAAGAGATTGATAGTATTGGTGCATATGAAATAAAGTGAGTGGATGTTCCCCCTTAATTGTTAAGCCAAATTGTAATAATTAATTTAACTGTTATCAAGCAAGAATTCTTTGTGCAATGTGATGAAATAATGAATGTATACCCTCATAAAAAGAAGCTCTGATGGTGCAGTGTTTAAGGTACTTGACTGCTAACCAGAAGGCTGGCAGTTCAAATCCACCAATGACTCCATGGAAGGAAGACAAGGCAATCTACTTCTGTAAAATTTACAGTCTCAGAAACCCAATGGGGGTCAATGAGTCAGAATCAGTGGGTTTGGTTTTGGTTTAACTCTCGTAGATGTTATATTATTTCTTGAAACATTTGCATGGATGCTTGAATCTTTCTGATTCTAGCTTAAAAAAGAATGCATTTTAAACACTTTATTAATTTTTTTAAAAAAGGGACTGACATCTTAGAAAAATCATCATCACAAAAAGAAACCTCTGTATTTTATTTATAACAATTTACAAATATTCACTGATTGATAACTGGGGCTTTAGCACTGGATAATAAACATTATCAAAGCTTTTTGAAAATACAAATACTAGCCAATAGTAAGGAGATCTGGCATAGTGCCTAAGGCATCTGATTGCTAACCAGAAGGCTGGTGGTTCAAACCCACCAGCCACTCCTCAGACGGAAAACTGGGCAATCTACTTCCATAGAGATACCTCCTCAGCATTAGGTATAGAGGAATTTTCCACCCCCATCACAGTGATGTGCCTTACTACAATGGAATGCTGTTAGAATAAAAAACTATGGGCTGTATTCTACTCTGTAGATTTGCATTCATTTAAAAAACGTTCACCTAACCATTAATCTAAGCACAGGCATACTGTATATTTTTTATTTCAATGTCTGTTTTTGAGATGTTTATTTGAGACACATTCACTCCTAACCTTTTTCCAGTAAGAATTTTCCATAATACCAAGGGTTCTGGCCCACAAGCTTAATTAAATGTTCAATATGTGGCCATTAAAATGCATATTCTATTCTCCACTGTTAAGTCTACGATATAAATTGGTTAGAATATTTATGATAACCATACATCTGAGATTTAACAGAAGAGCCCTAATGTCAAATATTTTGTCCTACTATTCCTATAAAACAATTTATATGTCCTAGAAAGCTTAACATTTGATAATAAAGTTGTACCTCTTGCACACTGGGGGTAACAGAATAAACTCCTTATTAAATTATGTGTCTTAATTGTTGTTTGGGGAAATATAGTTTCTATATGTTGTAATGTGATAGAAAGGTATTTGGTATGCTCATTATTCTAGGAATTTCATTAATATAAACCAATCAAACCAAACTCACTGCTGTCAAGTCAGATCCGACTCATAACATCACCTCCTTGGGTTTCTAAGGCAGGTATCACTATGGAAGTAGATTGCCTGATATTCCTTCAGAGG
>NW_006922630.1:65382-68474 GCF_000298275.1 Orycteropus afer afer
CCAATAATGGTGAAAATAGAGATTCATTGATATTTAAATCTAATGTTTTATGTTATCTCTCATGTCCAATATTATCCTGAAGGGGCTTGTATTTGCTATGAAAATAAAATAAAATAAAATAAACAGGCACATGAGATAGGAATGCATCCTCAAATTCTTTTTTCTTTTTTTCCTTCTTAGATTCAGAAAATTCAATTTTAAAAATTTGAAGATTATCAGATATTTTGGTTTGTACTAAAAATCTGATAATTTATAGCAATTAGAATAATCTGTAACATGTAAGAAGAGTTCTTGACTTACAAGCGAAATTTATGAAAAATCTCTATGAACAATGCCATCCTTGATTTACTTTTTACCAATTCTACTTCTGCTGCTGAGGAGCTGCTACTGTCAAAGATTCCATCCTCATTTTCAGAACTGTTAGAGCTTCCTAAATTTGAAACCTGCACCCTTGAGCCTCCCTAGCCTCATTTTTCCTGACTCTTTCCCCAAAGATCTGTTCAGGAATGTTATTTACCAAGAAAAAAACATTAATTTAATAGAAACAAAAAACAAAAATACTGTGCAGTTTTTTGTTTTTTCCTAAAAAAATAAAAAATTGGGAGTTATAAGATCCCAGAAACAATCAGAGATGACACTGGCAAGACCTGTACTTTTATGTTAGGTATAATGTTAACCTGTATGAATTATCTCAGGTTCTACACAAACTAGAATATCTGAAAATCTATCTGGCGTCGATAACAGAATGACTATTCTTAAGTAAATTATTTAAAGCACTTTGAGCCTCACTTCCTTGTTCAGGATATTTAATATGTTAAGGTTGCAACTATATCTAGCTTCCCTCCTAACTCTAAAATTCTATAGTTTGGAGAATAGTAGTATACAATTCCAGAAACAGAATAGTCTGATGATCATATTACAGTCAGGTATAGGTGCTAGGTACTAGTCTGATTATCAGTATTATGGGTTATCAGAACCCACAGGTTTAAAGAGTTTCTAGTTAAGAAAGGACAAGATAACTCATTTTTTACCTGTCTATCCTAACATATTATTACATCATATACTCTGGTAGCATAGTGCCTAAGGCACTTGACTGCTAGCCAGAAGGCTGGTGGTTTAAACCCTCCAGCCACTCCTCGGAAGGAAGATGGGGCATTCCACTTCCGTAGTGATACTGCCTTGGAAACCCAAGGAGGGGTTGCTGTGAGTCGGGTCCGACTCGATGGCACATAACAACAACTACATACATTGAAATAAAGGAGAAGCATGAAAGGCAAATATTCAAGTTTTAAAGAATACCTCTGGTGCTACAAAGTTTGCAGTGTAGCATGGAGTTAAGAGAAGTCCATTTTCTCCTCGAAGTTGTTTTGCAAACCCAAAATCACAGATCCTTATGGATTCTGCATTGGCTGATTCATCCATGTATAAGATATTACTAGGTTTAAGATCACGATGGACAACCTTGAACATAAAGTGAAAAAAAAAAAGCATTAAGCTTCTATAGCCAACTTATTATCTGTGAAATAAAACATTTTAAGTTAACCTATTTCTATGGAAAGGACATTTATCACTTAACAAATTCGAGAATGACACTCTGTCCAATCTTAACAACCTGAAGTACACATAGAACATGATTTGTATTAGATATATGCTCTAGTTTCTATTCAACTCACCAATTGTGTTAACCATTTTCAATCTCAAAATATCAAAATTCAAATTTAAGTTCCACTTCTGAATATGATAGACTATCCACCATCCTCCTTTCCTAACAGTAAATAGCTATGAAACCTGGACATACTACAAAAAAGCAAATAACTAAAGGTAGAAGAGAGTGAACAGATTCTGGTGGGGAGAACATATTTGGTTGGAGGAGGGAAGATGGAGAGTTTTAGGAGTGGGTTCCTACATCTGTGGCTTTTAACCTGGAACTAAATAGAGTCCCCAGGGCACACATGATAGTAAGGAATACATGCAGAAAAATGCACAGTCTTTTTGGATTAGAGGACAAGAGAAGAACTAGAACTGACCAATGAATTACAAATGTGTGGGAGGTCCAAAGTTCCTGCTAAAGAAAAAGAGTTTGCAGTCTAAGTCAAGCCAAAATAACTGCCCACTAAAACAAAGGAAACAATAATACTCTATCGAGAAAAAAAAAAAAAAAACAGTAAGAAATCTCTACAACTTAATATTCATAATGTATAGGATACAATTCCAAATTTACTGATATATGAAGAACTAAACACAGTCTCAAGAAAAAAGAAAATCAAGTCTGACTCTGAGATGAATCACATATTGGAACTAACAGTTAATGGTGTAAAAGTGGCTATTATAACTATCTATCAAGGAGTTCTGGTGGAACAGTGCCTAAGGTATTTGACTGCTAACCAGAAGGTTGGCAAATCAAACCCACCAGTAACTCCATGGATGGAAGGTGGGGCAATCAACTTTTGTAAAGACTTACCAACTCAGAAACCTAATGGGAGTCGCTATGAGTAGGAATCGACTTGATGGCAGTGAGGTTTTTTTTGTTTTTGTTTTTTAATTATTAGTAGTATAACTTATCTTTGAAGAAGTAAAACAAAACATGTTTTGAATGCATGAAAATCCCAGTGGAAACATGGGAAGTTGTAGTAAAAAAAAAAAATAGAAATAATAAAAAAGAACTAAAAAGAAATACTGGAACTAGAAAAATTTCTGAAATTCTCTGATAATTTTCCTATTATTACTGTCTTCTGCATTTAATTTAATGCTATTTTTATTCTAAAATTTACTACACTGAAAGACATTTTAGATCAAGGAACATTTCTTACTCATCTTTGAATCTATAATACCTTTTCATGGCTAACATGTAGAAATACTGAAAAATAAAATGTCTGCCATTAATGTGGCAGAGCATGGCAGACTGCTGAACAATGACACAGCGACATGCAGGGTTCAAGCATGCCATAAGCTACAGACCATTCTCCACTCTGCTGACCTGGGGACTTTCAATGGACATGAATTAATGGCCTGCCGTGTGGTTTGGTAACATCGGAACTGTGCCTTTTTACTTGTCAACCTTGGGCTTGTCCGTCTCAGCAGCCAGTAGCTGT